>NC_045975.1:7230099-7307599 GCF_010909765.2 Amblyraja radiata
CCCTGGTCTTGCCACCAATCCTGATTGTGGACACTGACTTGTTGGTCCTGTTAATGCTTGTTTTATTTGCGGTCTGCGAACTTTGCTGTCAACACCAATATTTAGGTGACGTTTCGGGTCGAGACCCTTCCCGAAACGTCACCCCTTCCTTCTCTCCAGAGATGCTGCCTGCCCTGCTGAGTCACTGCAGCATTTTGTGTCTATCTTTGGTTGAAACCAGCACCTGCAGTTCCTTCCAACACCACTAGTTAGATTATTTTCAGAGATACAGCATGGGAACAGGCCCTTCGGCCCACCAGTCCCCGACCGGCCATCGATCACCCATTCTCACAAGTTCCATGTTTTGCATTGGGTACAATTTACAGAAAGCCAATTCACCTACAAACGTGCACATATTTGGAACGTGGGGGGGAAACCGGATCACCCGGAGAAAACCCACATGGTCAATAGACAATAGGTGCAGGAGGAGGCCATTCGGCCCTTCGAGTCAGCACCGCCATTCAATGTGATCATGGCTGATCATCCACAATCGGTACCCTGTTCCTGCCTTCTCCCCATATCCCCTGACTCCGCTATCTTTAAGAGCCCTATCTAGCTCTCCCTTGAAAGCATCCAGAGAATTGGCCTCCACTGCCTTCTGAGGCAGAGAATTCCACAGATTCACAACTCTCTGGGTGAAAAATGTTTTTCCTCGTCTCTGTTCTAAATGGCCGACCCCTTATCCTTGGAGAGAACAAACAAACAGTGCAGATGGCAACCCGTGGTTAGGATCGAACCTGTGTCTCGGGTGGTGTGGGGGCAGCGTCTCTACCGCTGCGCCGCCCCCATCGGCTGCCTTTTGAATTGGAGAGGAGGTCGACCGTGCTTGCGTTTTGTTTCTATCTCTGCGCGCGCTCACCGCTGCCGGAGAGACGGTTTGCAACTCTGGGTTCCGTTTGTTCTGCAGCCAACGCCAGTGCCAGCAGCATCCGCTCCAAGTTTGAGAACATCGCGAAAGCCAATGAGGAGGAGGATCGGAAGAAGGTCGGAGAGGAGCGAGCCCGGCGCCAGGCTGGCGAGAGGAAGGAACAGGAAGAGGCCAAGAGAAAACTGGAGGTAAGAGGGGAAACTCCGCTGAAGCCATGCTTTGCGTGTAACCCCCCCCCCCCCCCCCCATCCACTGCAGTTCCCGTTGCAAGTCGTGCCAGTGTCAGGGTGGTGTCACAGGCTTTGCTTTCCGGAATGCAAAGATGTATACTCAGTAAGCTTCCCCTGCCTGAAATTATTCACTAACACTTTAATTAAAGTCAAGAGAGTTTATTGTCATGTGTCCCAGATAGGACAATGAAATTCTTGCTTTGCTGCAGCACAACAGGATATTGTAGGCATAAATGCAGAACAGATCAGTGTGTCCATATACCATAGAATATGAGTATATATATATATATATATATATATGTGTCTTATAGAAACTTACAAAATTCTTAAAGGGTTGGACAGGCTAGATGCAGGAAGATTGTTCCCGATGTTGGGGAAGTCCAGAACAAGGGGTCACAGTTTAAGGATAAGAGGGAAGTCTTTTAGGACCGAGATGAGAAAATCATTTTTTACACAGAGAGTGGTGAATCTGTGGAATTCTCTGCCACAGAAGGTAGTTGAGGCCAGTTCATTGGCTATATTTAAGAGGGAGTTAGATGTGGCCCTTGTGGCGAAAGGGATCAGGGGGTATGGAGAGAAGGCAGGTACAGGATACTGAGTTGGATGATCAGCCATGATCATATCGAATGGCGGTGCAGGCTCGAAGGGCCTACTCCTGCACCTATTTTCTATGTTTCTATATAGAGATATACATAAATAAACAGATAAAGTGCAATAGTTCAGTTTTTTAAGTTCTGTTTAATAGTCTGATGGGTGTGGGGAAGTAGCTATTCCTGAACCTGGATATTGCTGATTTCAGGCTCCTGTACCTTCGTGGGGGAAGAACAATGAAGGGCCAGGTGTGGGGGGGGGGGGGGTGGGGGGGGGTTCGTAGAACAGTGGACAATGGCAACCCGGCCTGGTGGAACCTCGGTGGGTGGGGACACACGCACGAACAAAGGAGGAGCCAGCGTGCTTTGTAACTTTGTCGCTGCCCTTTATGTAGCTGCTATTTGTATACCTTGGGTGTACAAGCAAAGAGTTCCACTGAGCCGTGCCCCATGTGACAATAAAGTATCCCATTCCATAATGGAAGCTATTTTTTGTTTTTGGGGCTACAGGAAGAAGAATCCGTGAGGAAGCCGTCTCCAGTGTCCATGCCAGCGCCCACACCCACCCCTGCTCCAGCCCCTGCCCCTGCCCCAGCCCCTGTGATCACTCCATCTCCCACACCTGCACCCGTGGAGCAACCAAGAGTGCCCGACACTATTTACGAGGTACGTTGTGATCAATTGCACTGGAGATTTGATGCTCAGTGTGTGTGTGTGTGTGAATGTTGTGGATTCAAATAGGGAACGTCTCGGGTTGCAACCGTATCCACCGGCGGGAGAGTCTCGGACCTGAGGGCACGGCCTTGGAATAACCTCAAGGTGAGCAGCCTCCTTTGGGAAGGAGGCGGGGAGGAATTTATTTAGCTGGAGGGTGGTGAATCTGTGGAATTCGTTGCCACAGACGGCTGTGGAGGCCAAGTTATTGGGTATTTTTAGAACAGATTCGCGATTGGTACGGTGTCGGGGGTTATGGGGAGAAGGCAGGAGAATGGAGCTGAGAGGGAGAGATAGAACAGCCGTGATTGAACGGCGGAGATGATTCGATGGGCCGAATGGCCTAATTGTTCTTCTCTGGGAACTGCCTTCCCCCCCCCCCCCCTCCCCCCGAATACATTACAGTATTTTATGCATTAATCTTTAATCCATGGAGTCTCCAGGGATTAGATCAGCAGAGCCTGTCGGCCAGTCAGTTGCTTGGTGGTATTTAACCTCCATGAGCAGAGATGTGGACTGGGAGGATTGTACAAGGGCTACTAGTTGAAAGAGGCTTCTAAACTTTTTTTTATCTGCAGGCGCCCTTGAAGCAAGAAGAGGAAGCTGCAGAAGAGAGGCATGATGGGGACATCTACAGCGCAGGACTCCAGGCAGATGTGGAGGAACCGCAGTACCAGGAGGCTGTGTACGAGCAGGAGGCAGTGTACCAGATGCCTGATGAAAGTCAGGTCGACCAACAAGGTAACTGCTCACAGTCATCTCTATCTTAGTGTAAACTGCCTGACCACTTTCCCCGTTGTCCTTGCTTTACATCACCGCATGGCTTTGGGAACGGCTCCATCCAAGAGCGCAAGACACTGCGGAGAATTGTGGACGCAGCCCAGACCATCACGCAAACCAGTCTCCCTTCCGTTGACTCCATCCACACCTCACGCTGCCTCGGCAAGGCTGGCAGCATAACCAAGGGCGAGTCTCACCCCCGGTCACTCCCTCTTCTCCCCTCTCCCATCAGGCAAGAGGTACAGAAGTTTGAAAACTCACACCTCCAGATTCGGGGACCGTTTCTTCCCAGCGGTTATCAGGCGACTGAACCATCCTATCAAAACCAGAGAGCAGTGCTGAACTACTATCTACTTCATTGGAGACCCTCAGACTTAATCGGACTTTACTGGACTTTATCTTGCATTAAAAATGATTCCTTTTGGCCTGTGTCTGCACACAGTGAATGGTTTGGTTGTAATCATGTATCGTCTTTCTGCGGACTGGATAGCATGAAACAACAAAGCTTTTCGCTGCACCTCCCTCCGCACATGTGACAATAATCTAAAGTAGCTAACTACTTTATAGAGGTTGGAACCAATGTAAACACTGGTATATAATCGTAATTCCAGACCACGGTGGGACAGCGGTAGAGTTGCGGCCTTACAATGCTTGCAGCTCCGGAGACCCGGGTTCGATCCCGGCCACGGGTGCTGTCTGTACGGAGTTTGTACGTTCTCCCCGTGACCTGCGTGGGTTTTCTCCTAGATCTTCGGCTTCCTCCCACACTCCACAAAGACGTACGGGTTTGTAGGCTAATTGGCTTGGTATGAATGTAATAATTGTCCCCAGTGTGTGTAGGATAGTGTCAATGTGCGGGGATCGCTGGTCTGTGCGGACCCCGTGTGCCGAAGGGCCTTTTTCCGCGCTGTATCTCGAAACGAAACCACTGGTTTCCTCGCGATGTATGTGGATTATAATCAAGTATTGTCTTTCCGCGGTTTGGATAACATGAAACAAATATTTTCACTGTAGCTCGGTGTAACTAAACTGACTACTTTCACGAAAATTATTATAGAATCTGCATCCAATATAATTCAGTGATTCAGTTATATTTTATTGTCACGTGAAATACATGTTTTGTTTTGCATTCAACTCGGTAAAATCATACAGCACCCCTCATCTAGGCAGTGCACAAGTGTCGCCACGTTTTGGCACCGACTGAGTTACAAAACGCTGGTTTTGGGATCTTACTTCCCGACCAGCGGTGAGTTCCGAGTTTAGTTTATCATCACGTGTGCTGAGGTACAGTGAAAAGCGCTCGTTGCGTGCTAACCAGTCAGCGGAAAGACAATATATGATTACAACCGAGCCCTCCACAGTGTACAGATACATGATAAAGGGAATAACGTTTAGTGCAAGATCAAGTCCGATTAAAGGTAGTCTAAGGGTCTCCAATGAGGTGGGAAGCTCAGGACAGCTCTCTAGTTGTTGGTAGAATCGATAGATTCTATCGAATAAAGGTTCTACAGATATGATGAAACTGTTCCTGAATCTGGAGCTGTGTGTGTTTTCACACTTCTGTGCCTCTTGCTTGATGGAAGAAGGGAGAATGGGGAGTGACCGGGGTGAGACTCTTCGCTGGTGCCTTGCCGAGGCAGCATGGAGTCGGAGGACCGAAGGGCCTGTTTCCATGCTTTAGTGTTGAGCTAAACCAAACCTGCCCAAAGACCATCATATTGTAACTGGCTTAATATTGAAGGAAGATAAACTCAAAAAGATGGAGTAACTCAGCAGGTCGGACAGCATCTTCGGTGAAAGGGAACAGGTAACTTTTCGGGTCGAGACCTTTCTGAAAAAGGGACTCGATCTGAAATGTCACCTATTCCTTTTCTACAGAGATGCTGTCTGACCCGCTGAGTTACTCCAGTTTTTTGTGTCTATCTTCGGTGTAAACCACCGTTTGCTGTTCCTGCCATGTTCTATCCGAATGAGTAAAGAAGTTCCCCCTCATGTTACCCCTAAACTTCTGTCCCTTAATTCTCAAGTCATGTCCCCTTGTTTGAATCTTCCCTACTCTCAGTGGGAAAAGCTTATCCACGTCAACTCTGTCTATCCCTCTCATCATTTTAAAGACCTCTATAAAGTCCCCCCTTAACCTTCTGCGCTCCAAAGAATAAAGCCCTAACTTGTTCAACCTTTCTCTGTAACTTAGTTGCTGAAACCCAGGCAACATTCTAGTAAATCTCCTCTGTACTCACTCTATTTTGTTGACATCCTTCCTATAATTAGGTGACCAAAATTGTACCCCATACTCCAGAATTGGCCTCACCAATGCCTTGTACAATTTTAACATTACATCCCAACTTCTATACTCAATGCTCTGATTTATAAAGGCCAGCACACCAAAAGCTTTCTTTACCACCCTATCTACATGAGATTCCACTTTCAGGGAACTGTGCACAGTTATTCCCAGATCCCTCTGTTCACCTGCATTCTTCAATTCCCTACCATTTACCATGTATGTCCTATTTTGATTTGTCCTGCCAAGATGTGGCACCTCACACTTATCAGCATTAAACTCCATCTGCTATCTTTCAGTCCACTCTTCCAACTGGCATAAATCTCTCTGTAGACTTTGAAAATCTACTTCATTATCCACAACCCCACCTATCTTAGTATCATCTGCATACTTACTAATCCAATTTACCACACCATCATCCAGATCATTGATGTACATGACAAACAACAGTGGACCCAACACAGATCCCTGTGGCACCCCACTAGTCACTGGCCTCCAACCCGACAAACAACCATCCACCATTACTCTCTGGCATCTCCCATTCAGCCACTGTTGAATCCATCTTGCTACTCCACCATTAATACCCAACCATTGAACCTTTTTAACCAACCTTCCATGGGGAACCTTGTCAAAGGCCTTACTGAAGTCCATATATGCAACATCCACTGCTTTACCCTCATCAATTTCCCGAGTAACCTCTTCAAAAAATTCAAGAAGATTAGTCAAACATGACCTTCCAGGCACAAATCCATGTTGACTGTTCTTAATCAGACCCTGTTTATTCAGATGCTTATATATATTATCTCTAAGTATCCTTTCCATTAATTTGCCCACCACTGACGTCAAACTAACAGGTCTATAATTGTTAGGTTTACTCTTAGACCCCTTTTTAAACAATGGAACAACATGCGCAGTACGCCAATCCTCCGGCACTATTCCCGTTTCTAATGACATTTGAAATATTTCTGTCATAGCCCCTGCTATTTCTACACTAACTTCCCTCAATGTCCTAGGGAATATCCTGTCCGGACCTGGAAACTTATCCACTTTTATATTTCTCAAAAGTGTCAGTACTTCCTCTTCTTTGAATCTCATAGTTTCCATAGCTACTCTACTTGTTTCCCTTACCTCACATAATTCAATATCCTTCTCCTTGGTGAATACCGAAGAAAAGAAATTGTTCAATATCTCCCCCATCTCTTTTGGCTCTGCAGATAGCTGTCCACTCTGACTCTCTAATGGACCAATTTTATCCCTCGTTATCCTTTTGCTATTAATATAGCTGTAGAAACCCTTTGGGTTTACTTTCACCTTACTTGCCAAAGCAACCTCATATCTTCTTTTAGCTTTTCTAATTTCTTTCTTAAGATTCTTTTTACATTCTTTATATTCCTCAAGCACCTCATTTACTCCATGCTGCCTATAATTATTGTAGATCTCCCTCTTTTTCCGAACCAAGTGTCCAATTTCCCTTGAAAACCATGGCTCTTTCCGATTTTTACTTATAAAACATAAATGTTTTTTTTGTACTTCTTCTTTGAACTGTTAAGGAGAAACCATTCAGCCTTTGTTTATTGTTGCAGATGAGCCCACTTATGCAGAGTATGGGAATGAATATGGAATAACTGCAGTGGCCCTCTATGACTACCAAGCTGGTGAGTACAAGGTTGCTGTCGAGATTATTGTACAGGTGTCGACTTCCATCATAACACCTCTCCTTAATACAACGCGCCTATGTTTCCAGTGAATAATGCTGGTGTGTGTATAATACATTAAGGAGTGACTACTAAAAGTAGTATGAAGGAACTGCAGATGGATGCTGGCTTAAACCGAAGATAGACACAAAATGCTGGAGTAACCCAGCGGGACAGGCAGCATCTCTGGGCAACGTAGATAGGTGACATTTTGAGCCGGGACCTCTTTTCAGACCCTCCAATAGACAATACGTGCAGGAGGAGGTCATTCGGCCCTTCGAGCCATAACCGCCATTCAATGTGATCATGGCCGATCATTCCCAATCAGTACCCCGTTCCAGCCTTCTCCCCATATCCCCTGACTCTGCTATCTTTAAGAGCCCTATCTAGCTCTCGCTTGAAAGTATCCAGAGAACCGACTTCCACCGCCCTCTGAGGCAGAGTATTCCAC
Organism: Amblyraja radiata; assembly: GCF_010909765.2. Taxonomy (NCBI): domain Eukaryota; kingdom Metazoa; phylum Chordata; class Chondrichthyes; order Rajiformes; family Rajidae; genus Amblyraja; species Amblyraja radiata. Next base: position 7,237,747 of record NC_045975.1, read on the forward strand.
AGACTCGCAACTCTCTGTGAGAAAAAGTGTTTCCTCATCTCCGTTCTAAATGGCTTACCCCTTATTCTTAAACTGTGGCCCCTGGTTCTGGACTCCCCCAACATCGGGAACATGTTTCCTGCTTCTAGCATGTCCAATCCCTTAATATTCTTATATGTTTCAATAAGATATCCTCTCATCCTTCTAAACTCCAGAGTGTACAAGCCCAGCTGCTCCATTCTCTCAGCATTTGACAGTCCTGCCATCCCGGGAATTAACCTTGTAAACCTACGCTGCACTCCCTCAATAGCAAGAATGTCCTTCCTTGAAAAATGCATTTGAATTTTGTGTTAATAATAGCTTGTCCCTTTTAAATGGTATTTCTATGTTATGTTTTGCCATAAAGTAGTTAAACTATATGAAATGCCAAAGTCTAGATTAGAATATGAGGAGCAATGTGCTGATGGGACTGATAGAGATAGGATGACAAGAGGCTGGAATGGACCCCAGCCCGACTTGGGCGGCACGGTGGCGCAACAGGTAGAGCTGCTGCCTCGCACCGCCAGAGACCCGGGTTCGGTCCTGACTCCGGACGCTGTCTGTGTGGAGTTTGCACGTCCACCCTGTGACCGCGTGGGTTTCCTCCGGGTGCTCCGGTTTCCTCCCACAACCCCGAAGGCGTGTGGGTTTTGTATGTTAATTGGCCCTGGCGTGCAAGGGGTGTATGCTGAATATAGGATAACACAACGAGAGTGAACGGGTGATCGATCGATGGTCGCCCTGGACTCTGAGCCTGTGATGACTACCAGGCAAGGTAGCTGTCGAGATCATTGTACGGGCATCTTTCCACGCTGTATCTTTCAATCGATCAAACCGTCTGTGTCTACATCATGAATTTCAACGTAAAGGGCCTGTCCCACTTTCACGACTTAATTCAAGACCTCTGCCGAGTTTAAAGGACCTAAAAAAACAAAACAAGATTGTGGTAATCTACGAACTCCTACGACCTTCCACGACTATGTTCACGAACTCCTACAAGTATGTCTACGAATTCCCACAACTAGTTCGATGCCCTCCTTACGAGTTAAAGTTGCAATTTCTTTCATCCCGACCTTTTTTTTTCTTTTTTTACTCGTGGACATTTTCTATCGGGCTGGAAAAATAGTCCCGACTTACCTGATGCCCAGAGTACCTACGGCTGGCATAACGAGCCGCTACGATATATCTACAATCTCCTATGGGCTCATTACGAACATTCTGCGAGTTTGAATCAAGGGGAAAACTCGGGAGAATTCGTGAATTACCTCGTGAAAGTGGGACAGGCCCTTAAGCAGTCTGTACCTCTTGTGAAAAAATAATATTGCTTCCAATTTATTTTTTTTCAGCTGGTGACGATGAGATTTCCTTTGACCCGGACGACATGATTACCAACATTGAGATGATCGACGAGGGGTGGTGGCGGGGAGAATGCAGAGGCAGGTACGGACTCTTCCCTGCAAACTACGTTGAGCTGAAGCAGTGAAGTGCTTTTCCCAACTGGTTTCCTTCGAACGTGCAATTCCGAATCGATGCGGCATGAATTGTGTTCAGTTTGGGAATAAAGTTTTTTTTCTTTTTCTCCCGAGAGTTGCAATTATGCATCGCGTCATAACAAAAACATCTTTAAAAGCCCCAGGGCTGGGAGCTTCAGGTTAATGTTCCCCTTGCCTTTGGAAAGGGGAGCATTGTTGACCAACAGAGAAAGGTTGAATGCACTTTCTAATCAAGGGCAACATCTACCAGTAGTACCAACATAGCATCCACATGGAAAGGCTGACGTCAACAATGGATGCTTACTACACATCAAAGCCAAATGCTTCTCAATGACCAACTTAGGTGTTTAACTGAAATGAATACGGTTGTTTATCATTGCTAACTTTATTCCTAGTTTTAGCCTTGCCTTTCATTTGAAATCTTTATTGTCCCACTTGCTAATAGTGAAAGCATTGAATTCATATTATCTTTTAGTTTTTACTTCTTTGCCTTTGTTTTGGAGACTTGTTTTCTGCTTAGAACTGTGTTCTCTGCATCAGAAATGGCTTTGGGTTTTTTTAATAAAAGTTGCCTTTTTCAATACTGTTCATCAAGAATTAAACTGGTTTTATTGCACTGCCCTCATGGGATTTCTTGTGCTTTTTTTCCCTTTTACTTTGGTTTCTTAATTTTGCATAAATATTCCTGATTTCACAATGCCAGATCATTCCCAAGACAAAATAATTCCCGGTATTTGATTTCACTAATAGCCCTGGCGAGTTCATTTCAAGAGCTCTACCGAGTTTAAAAAAAATCAAACTAGTGGTAAGCATGGAGAATGAACATAGCGTGTACGTTGGAGCTCGGGGACGTCACTTAGTGCTAACGGCAGGTAAGCACGGGAAGACGCGTGAAGATTTTTCAACATGGTGAAAAATGTCCAGGAGAGCCCCGAGTACCGACGAGTGGCCATTACCGTAAATCTCCGAGTTCGATCAGGGCAAACTCGGGGAGAATTCTTGGAATGAACTCGCACCGTGGGACAGGGGTTTAAATCTCAGTCCAGATGAAATCAAGATTCCTCTGATGGACCGATCTAATCATTGATCGACAATGGGTCGACTGGACTTGTATTCACTGAAATTTAGAAGGATGAGAGGGTTTCATAGAAACATATACCATTCTTAAGGGATTGGACAGGCTTGATGCAGGAAAAATGTTCCCAATGTTGGGGGGAGTCCAGAACCAGAGGTCGGACAGTTTAAGAATATGGGGTAGGACATTTAGGATTGAGATGAGGAAAAACTTTTTCACCCAGAGTTGTGAATCTGTGGAATTCTCTGCCACAGAAGGCAGTGGAGGCCAATTCACTGGATGTTTTCAACAGAGAGTTACATATAGGTGTGTTTAAGAAAGAACTGCAGTTGTTAGAAAAATCAAAGGTAGACAAAAATGCTGGAGAAACTCAGCGGGTGAGGCAGCATCTATGGAGTGAAGGAATTGGTGACGTTTCGGGTCAAGACCCTGTGGAATTCTCTGCCTCCTGTAGTCGCGGACGCCAAGACCCCGGTTCACTCTCCTACCGGCCCTTGCATCCGGTGTCACTGGCTCCCCTCACCAGGCTTCTACAGATGCGCCGGAGAAAGCATTTTATCGGGATGTATCCCAGCAGGGTTTGGGAACAGCTCCATCCAAGACCGCAAGAAATTGCAGAGAAGTGTGGACACCGTCTGGGGGGAGAGGACACCAAACACAATGGCAAACTGAGCACTCGGCTTCGTCAGCTACCATTTGGCGAAGCCACGCGTTTAATCGTGGCATGGAGAAGCAAGAGACTGCAGATGTTGGAATCTTGAGCAAAACGCACAACGTGCTGGGGGAACTCGGGCTCAGGCAGCAGCTGGGGAATGAATGGACAGGCGACGTTTTTTTTTCTTCGGACCGGGCTGGTGACGTTTTCAGTCGGGTTGCTAACCTGAAGAAGGGTCCTGACCTGAAACGTTATCTGTCCATTCCCTCCACAGTTGCTGCCTGACCCATTGAAACGCGGGCGTAGGGAGAACGCACAAACTCAATGCCGACAGCACGGTACGGTAGTGAGGATCGAACCAGTATCTCTGGCGCTGTAAGGCAGCAACTCTACCGCTGTGCCACCATAAAGATTATAAATTGTGCCCAGTGTGTGTGTAGGGCAGTGTTAACGTACGGGGATCACCGGTCAGCACGGACTCGGTGGGCCGAAGGGCCTGTTTCCAGGCTGTATCTCTAAACTAAACTAAAGTAAATCAGCTGGAAGGTGAAGAGGTGACTCATAGCCCAAAAATTGCTTGGAATTAAATATACAAATTCGACAGCTTGGATCTTTCTAAGACTGCATGGGACCTGGTGAGTTGTGTTGCTCCTAATATTGATGTTTCCCCTGCTGTGTTCTCTTATTGTTTCTGGCAATGCCCCACTGTGCCAATTGACATAACAACCAGGAAGTGGAGTCTTTGCTGCGAACGTCTAGATTGTTGTGGTTTTGGCATGTACAGAATCTGTGATTCATCTGGTTGCTTGGCGACCCTTTAACTCTGCTGATGTTGGCTCCAATGGTAATGCTTTTCTTCAGTTGTTGGAACAATACATTACATTTCCCCCCGAGCGACCTGGATTTAAATTGCCCACGGTGGCGCAGCGGTACAGTTGCTGCCTCACAGCGCCGGAGTTCCGGGTTCGAGCCTGACTACGGGTGCTGTCTGTACGGAGTTCGTACGTTCTCCCCGTGACCTGTGTGGGTTTTGTCTGAGATCTTCGGTTTTCCTCCCACACTCCAAAGACGTACAGGCTTGTAGGTAAATGGGCTTGGTATAAATGTAGAATTGTCCCAAGTGTGTGTGGGGTAGTGTTAATATGCGGGACATATATATGTATACACACACCCACACATATCTGACTCTTGATTGAAGTGTAGTTATCGCTATCAGTAAGCACGGATTTCCCCAGGATGTGCTGTCTTTTCCTGTGTAATTGCTGATGGTCTTTCACAGTTGACTCGCCCTTCAGTGTGAAGTCATTTGGACTACGCAGTTGCAGCTTGGGACCCATACACAAATAAAAACATTTCTTCCATCGAACGTGTCCAAAGACAGGCAGCTCGATTTGTTACTAACACCTATGAGAGAGAAGCGAGTGTCGCCAAACTTCTGAATTCTCTGGGGTGGAACCCTCTCCAAGACAGACGTGAAGCTCACCGTTTGACCTGTTTTTACAAAATGTTAAATGGTCAGCTTGACATAGATTACAAGACCTACACCAAACCCAAACCAATTAGGAGCAGACGAGGGCATTCGATCCAATTTGTGACCCCAGCTACAAAGACAGATGTGTACAGCAATTCGTTCTTCCCCCGCACAATTAAAGCATGGAATAATCTCCACCCAACTATAGTTACCCAACCAGATGCAACTAAATTTAAAGTAGCTCTTTCTTCCCAATAGCTTAAGCCCTCCCTTCACCACCTCCAGTTTAAATTCCATTTGGAATATTTTGGAAGACCAAGAAGAAATCAAGCTGCAATCAGTGAACACGCTGCCTGAAAGAGTCCATCTAATCACTAGTTATCTGCAGATCTGGTATTGCGTGTGGCATTCTGTGATTATTGTTTAGTGCTAATGTTCACCAACGTGGGCGGCTCGGTGGCGCAGCGGGTCGAGCTGCTGCCTCACAGCGCCACAGAGCCGTGTTCGATCCCGGCTACGGGTGCTGTCTGTGTGGAGTTTGCGTGTTCTCGTGTTGTTTGTGAACACGAGGGTGTTTCAGTTTCCTGCCGCATCCCAGGCAGTCGGCAGACTTGGCTTCTCTAAGTTTCCCCTAGTGTGTGCGGAATGGATGATAAAGTGGGATAACATAGAACTAGTGTGGACGGGTGATCGATGGTCAGCGTGGACCCAGTGGGCCGATGGGCCTGTTTGTGTACTCTATCCCTAAACCTGAGACTGTCTCAAACTAAACTAAGTGAGATAGCAGAACTAGTGCGTGAATGGGTGATCAATGATCAATGTGGCTGAAAAGCCTGTTTCCATGTTGTTTGTCTAAACTAAAACTAAACCAAATTCAGCAAGTCTTCCATGATTCTCACCAACGTCTACAAAAGCAGTCGGAAATATCCTCTCCCATCAGGCAAAAGGTACAGAAAAGTGTACTGTAAGGACCCTGCTTCCTGTAAGGACTCCATCCCCTACTCCCAATTCCTCCGTCTACGCCGCATCTGCACCCAGGATGAGGTGTTCCACACCAGGACATCGGAGATGTCCTCATTCTCCAGGGAACAGGGGTTTCCCTCTTCTACTATGGATAAGGCTCTCACCTGGGTCGCTTCTATACCCTGTGACTCTGCTCTCACTCCCCATCCCCCCCCCACTTGTAACAAGGGCAGAGCCCCCCCCCCTTATCCTCACCTTCCACCCTATCAGCCGTCACATACAACAGATAATCCTCCGACATTTTCGCCACCTCCAACGTGATCCCACTACTTGCGACATCTTCCCATCTCCTCCCCTGTCTGCTCTCTGCAGAGACCGCTCCCTCCATAACTCCCTGGTCAATTTGTCCCTTCCCACCCGAACCACCCCCTCTCCGGGCACTTTCCCTTGCAACCGCAGGAAATGCTACACTTATCGCTTTACCTCCCCCCTCGACTCCATTCAAGGACCCAAGCAGCCTTTCCAGGTGCGGCAGAGGTTTACCTGCACCTCCTCCAACCTCATCTATTGCATCCGCTGCTCTAGATGTCAGCTGCTCTACATCGGTGAGACCAAGCGTAGGTTTGGCGATCGCTTCGCCCAACACCTCTGCTCGGTTCGCAATAACCAAGCTGATCTCCCGGTGGCTCAGCACTTCAATTCCCCCTCCCATTCCGTATCCGACCTCTCTGTCCTGGGCCTCCTCCATGGCCAGAGTGAGGACCACCATAAATTGGAGGAGCAGCACCTCATATTTCGCTTGGGCAGTTTGCACCCCAGCACTATGAACATTGACCTCCAATTTCAGGTAGTCCTTGCTTTCTCCTCCCCTTCTCAGCTCTCCCACAGACAACAGGCTATGCCTCTTCCTTTCTTCTTTCCGCCCCCCCCCCCCCCACCCTCACATCAGTTGAAGAAGGGTTTCGATCCGAAATGTTGCCTATTTCCTTTGCTCCATAGATGCTGCCTCACCCGTTGAGTTTCTCCAGCATTTTTGTCTACCCACACACACTGGTGCCAATTTTCGATTTTATCAAAGCCAATTCACCCACAAACCTGTACGTCTTTGGAGTGTGGGAGGAAACTGGAGCACATGGAGAAAACCCACGCGGTCACGGGGAGAACGTACAAAACATCGTACAGACAGCATCTGTAGCCAGGATTAGAACCTGTGTCTTTGGTGTTGTAAGGCAGCAACATTACTGCTGCACCACCGTGCCGCCTCTTGGATTAATGGAATTGAATCGCCAGTTAGCATCGAGACCATTTGATGCTACGTTCTTCTGTGCAAGGCTTACATTACAACAACACCTAGAAGGGTCAGGCCTGTCTATTCCCTCCACAGATGCTGCCCGACCCGCTGAGTTCTTTCGGCACTTTGTGCTTTGCTTATGAAAATGCAGTTATTCCATTTGATCAAATGCAGCAGAAAGCCATTCTCATCTGCAGTCAAAATCTATAGGGTGATTTCACGAAAGGTCACTGGAGCGTAAATCCCCATTCACGTGACCGACATTTTTAACTGGGGGACAAGCGTCACTTCCGGTACATGTTAGTGGATGGGAAAACACGCACTTTCACACCCGTTAAAAACATCGAAAATGGCCAGTTTTTGAGCTGCAATTAAGTGATCCGGTCGGGGTGACCGTGAGGCACAGCTACCTACATTTACAGTCCAAAAAAAAGATAGAAACTAAGGTAAATACAAGAGGGAGCTGAAGGCGTAAAAACGGCGGAAGTTGATCGCCGACATTTTTCGTGGAGATTTAAAGATCCAAAATATCGGGAATTATCGCGTTTGCTCGCTGCATTTCATCAAAAGTGGCATTATTGACTTTGTTATCTTTATTCATTTGTTAGATGAAAAGTATTAAAAGTTAGAAATCCGTCAGTAAAATTGCAAAATAGCCCATGGTTCTCGGGTGGGTTTTAACATGCAAAATGAAAACGCTTCTGTAGCTCCATTTACCATTTAAATAATCGTAAACTTGCATCTCAGTAAAATTGATTTCCAAACGCATTGATAGTTTACGATTATTTAAATGGTAAATAAAGATGAATAAAGATAACAAAGTCAATAATGCCACTTTTGACGAAATGCAGCGAGCAAACGCGATAATTCCCGATATTTTGGATCTTTAAATCTCCACGAAAAATGTCCGCAATCAACTTCCGCCGTTTTTACGCCTTCAGCTCCCTCTTGTATTTACCTTAGTTTCTATCTTTTTTTTTAGACTGTAAATGTAGGTAGCTGTGCCTCACGGTCACCCCGACCGGCTCACTTAATTGCAGCTCAAAAACTGTCCGTTTTCGATGTTTTTAACGGGTGTGAAAGTGCGTGTTTTCCCATCCACTAACATGTACCGGAAGTGACGCTTGTCCCCCAGTTAAAATTTTCGGTCACGTGAGTGGGGATTTACGCTCCAGTGACCTTTCGTGAAATCACCCTATACGTCTGCTTTGGAGAAAATTGTTTGCATTTGAGCTACTGTGGGGACAGAGAAGAACAGTAATGCACAGAAACCTTTGAGAATGAACGTGAATGAACGGTGGATGGATTTCATGGAGAGATGAACAAACATTCAACATTACTTCCTGCCAGCTCCCACAACCTACACGATCTCCGTGAATGAATTCATTCAAATTGTGGAACTGCAACAGTCCTGTATTGTAGAACTCTTTATATGGATCGGAGCTTTTAAAGGCATGCTTACTCTGGCAGTACAAATCTTAGTGAAGGTCAGTAGATTTTCTCAGATGTTCCAAGCGGTAACTATTGAGAATATCCAAAAGTAGACTGTTTGGAGATACTTTTACAGGACCTTTGATGGGGAATGGTTTTCCCAGAGAACTATTACCTAAGAAGCTCCAGAATTTAGACTCGAAAACGATAATGAAACAGGGAAATATATCTAAGTCATTGGGTATTTTTAAAGCGCCGATTGACAGATACTTGATTAGTGCGGGTGTCAGGGGTTATGGGGCGAAGGCAGGAGACTGGGGTTGAGAGGGAAAGATAGATCAGCCATGATTGAATGGCGGAGTAGGCTTGATGGGCTGAATGGCCTGATTCTGCTTCTAAACTTATGAAATTTGAAATATCTAACAGGGTGGGGCATTTTGTTTAGTTTAATTTAATTTAGAGATACAGGATGGAAACAGGCCCTTCGGCCCACCAAGTCTGTGCCAACCAATGATCGCCCGTACACTGGTTCTATCCTACATGCTAGGGGCAATTTACAGAAGCCAATTAACCTACAAACCTGCACATCTTTGGAATGTGGGAGGAAAATGGAGAAAACCCACGCGGTCACAGGGGGAACATGCAAATTCCATACAGACAGTACATTTGCTGACAGTAGGTATGTAAGTAAGTTTATTGGCCAAGTATTCACATACAAGGAATTTGCCTTGGTGCTCCGCCCACAAGTAACACCATGACATACAGTGACAGTTACGAATGACTCAGAAAACACTAAACATTAATAATAATAAAAGATTAATGATAAAACACCATTTGTTGTTAAGAGCCTGTGGTCCTTATCCATTATAGTTACTTACAGGCATAAATCTGCATGGTAGGATGAACAGCATTGAATCAGGCCATTCAGCCCATCTATTTCATGCTTGGTTTTGTATGATATTCGTGCTTTTTCACAGTCCCTCATCACTTAAACTTTTGCACAATTCGGCATCAACTGCACCTCAGCTGGTTGCACTTTCACCTTTGGTTATGAGTTCACATTGGGCTCTGGAAATGTGAGCTCTGTAGATTGCCCCTTGTGTGGATGAGAGAGTGGGCTAACATGGCTGCCTGTTCACACTAGTTCTACCTTATCCTAACCTTTGTGTCCACTCCTTGCACACCAGGGGCAATTTACAGTGACCTTACAAATCGGAGTCCAATTAACCCACAAACCCACGCATGTTTGGGATGTGGGCGGAAATCGGAGCACCTGGAGGAAACCCAATGCGGTCCAAGGGCGAACGTGCAAACTCCACACAGACAGCACCCGCGGTCAGGATCGAACCTGGGTCTCTGGAGCTGAAAGTCTGAAGAAGGGCTTCGACCAGAAACGTTGCCTATTTCCTTCGCTCCATAGATGCTGCCTCACTCGTTGAGTTTCTCCAGCATTTTTGTCTACCTTCAATTTTCCAGCATCTCCAGTTCCTTCTTAAGCAATTCTATTAGGTGTGTGCAGAAAGGAACTGCAGATGCTGGTTTAAACCGAAGATAGACACAAAATGCTAGGGTAACTCAGCCGCGCAGTCGGCATCACTGGAGAGAAGGAACGGGTGACGTTTCGGGTGGAGACCCTTCTTCAGACTTCAGACAAGCTATGTCACCATGTCGATCTATCACTTACACAACAGTGTAAAAATATGTCAATGGTTTCAGAACATAATTGATTTACCAGAAGGTTAAATCATAATTCTTCCACTTGAGCACTTGCCCTATCTCACATAGACATTAAGGGATTTCCTATCTAATCACTCTTAATTCTCTTTCTTTGGCTCCTTGCCAAGACTTTGGTTGGGTAAGTTTCCCTGCTTTATAGCAAGGAAACACTGCATGCAATGTTCTAGTGTGATAGGTATGGGACTCCTGCCTAATTAGAACCGACACACATCCATATATATACTGTACAATTATAATAGGGGCGTGTAAACACACCATTCCACGTTTGAGGATTAATTGTAGTGCGACCAGGCAAGGTTGAGCGAAATATTCTTTATTAGCAAAACAAATACTCAAAACACTGCGAACCGAGTCTAGAACTAACGATGGCAGCTCCCGTCGATGCGAGGAACGCGAGCTACTGTTTACTCTTCAAAAGCCCGCGTACGAACCACCGAGTCAAGTGACAGACTGGACCACGACCGCGGGTTGTGAATTCCCAGTCCCACCACTTGGTGCCGTTACATAATCTCCAATTCAACGACAGATAACATGGATAGGAAAGGTTTTGTGGGATATGGGCCAAACGTGGGCAACTGGGACTAGATTAGATGGGGCATCTTGTTCGACATGGATGAGTTAGTTGGGTCACAGGGCTTCTTTCGGTGCTGAATGACACTTTGAGTTCAGTTTATTCTCACGTGTACCGAGGTACAGTGAAAAGCTTTTGTTGCGCGCTAACCAGTCAGCGGAAAGACAATACATGATTATAATCGAGCCGTCCACAGTGTACAGATACATGATAGTGGGAATAATGTGAATAAAGTTTCGTGCAAGGTAAAGTCCCGTCAAAGACAGTCCGAGGATCTCCAATGAGGTAGATAGTAGTTCAGGACGGCTCACTAGTTGTTGGTTGAGTGGTTCTGTTGCCTGATAACAGTGTTCTGACTCTGAGTATACACTGTAATGGCTCGATTGTAATCATGTATTGTCTTGCTGTTGACTGGTTAGCACACAACAAAAGCTTTTCACTGTACCTCAGTACACGTGACAATAAACTAAACTGAACTGAGCAAATGTGACTCTTAACACTTATTTTTCCCACTGCTTTGTGGATGCTTAATTAGGCCTGGAAGTCCTGTCTTAGCAGAACCACAAACAATTAAAATTACCAGCGTTTAAGAAGGAACTGCAAATGCTGGAAAATCGAAGGTAGACAAAAGTGCTGGAGAAACTCAGCGGGTGCAGCAGCATCTATGGTGCGAAGGAAATAGGCGACGTTTCGACCCGAAACGTGGCCTATTTCCTTCGCTCCATAGATGCTGCTGCACCCACTGAGATTCTCCAGCACTTTTGTCTACCTAAAATTACCAGCGAGTCTACATAATAATTTCAAATTCCAAGATTTCAAATGTATTTTAGATGCTTTCCTTGCAGTTCCAATGGACTCCTCATGATGGCGATATTGAGTAAACTTGGCTGCAGTTCTTTCAAAGTATTTGTTCAGATTTTAAAGGGAAGTAACACGCTATAAAGCACAAAGTGCTGGAGGAACTCAGTGGGTCAAGCAACATCTGCAGAGGACAGGTTTAGGGCCAGGTCCGTCCCTTCTCCAGACTGTCTATTTGCCTCCACAGATGCCGCCTGACCTTCGTATTTCCTCCAGCTCTTTGTGTTTTGCTTGAGAATCCTGCATCTGCAATTCATAAAAAACATGCATAGAAAATAGGCGCAGGAGTAGGCCATTCGGCCCTTTGAGCCAGCACCACCATTCAATATGATCATGGCTGATCACCCAGAATCAGTACCCTGTTCCTGCTTTCTCCCCATATCCCTTGATTCCGTTAGCCCAAAGAGCTATATCTAACTCTCTCTTGAATACTTCCACTGAATTGGCCTCCACTGCCTTCTGTGGCAGAGAATTCCAGTTTATGTTTAGTGAACTTTACATTTACAGCACGGAAATAGGCCTTTCGGCCCACTGAGTCCGTGCCGACCATCGATCACCCCGTACACGCACACTATCCTACACACTAGGGACAATTCCCATTTTGTGACAAACCAATTAACCGACAAACCTATACATCCTTGGAGTGCGGGAGGAAACTGAAGATCTCGGAGAAAACCCACGCAGGTCACGGGGCCACGCATGTACAAACTCCGTGCAGCCAGCACCCGTAGTCGGGATCGAACCCGGGACTCCGGCGCTGTGAGGCAGTAGCTCTAACTTTATGCCACCCCATGCTGCCCGTGATTGGACTGTTTAAAGAAAGAACTGCAGATTGCCGGGAAATCGAAGGGAGACAAAAATGTTGGAGAAACTCAGCGGGTGAGGCAGCATCTATGGAGCGAAGGAAATAGGCGACATTTCTGGTCGAGACCCTTCTTGGACTAATCACTGTGGCAGAGGAATTTGTAGGGTGTGTCAGTCAAGTCAAGTCAAGTCACATTTATTTATATAGCACATTTTAAAACATTTCCAACCTCAGTGGCTGCTCCACTGACCCTCCCCCATCCCCCCCCAACCATGTCACCACCGCTCTTCCCCACCCACATTACAGCCCTCTCTCCCCCCCACCCCCTGACCACCCACCACTCCTCCAACACCCACAAACCCCCCCCCCCCCCACACATCGCCCCGTCCCCAGTCCACCCATCTGCCTTCCTCTGGCCCCAACTCCCACCCCTGCCGGGTGTTCACCATCCCCCCCGACCTCCCCCTCTCCCCCACCCAACGGTCTGTCCTCAGCAGAGGTCTTACCTTTGTCCCCCTCCGTCCCCATCTCAATGAGTTCCGCGCCCACCATGACTTGGAGCGCTTCTACCGTCGTCTCCGCCTCACAGCGCACTTCCATGGGAAGGAGTCTTCGCCCCCCAATGATGACCCCTTTTCCCGTCTCCAACGCACCCCCTCCTCGTGGAACCCCTCTCATAAAGTCCCGGCTCTGGAACTCTTTATCCAGAACTGCCGCCGCGACGTCAACCGCCTCAACTTCTCCACTCCCCTGTCTCACTCTAATCTCACCCCCCCTGAACGCACTGCCATCGAATCACTCCGCAAAAACCCGATTGGGTCATCAAACCAGCCGACAAGGGAGGTGCCGTGGTAGTCTGGCGCGCCGATCTCTACAAAGCTGAGGCCACGCGCCAACTCTCGGACACCTCCTCCTACTTACCCTTGGACCATGACCCCACTGACGAGCACCAGGCCACCATTTCTAGCACCATCACCGACTTCATCAATTCCCACGCCCTGCCCGACCAAGCTTCCAACCTCATCGTTCCCCAGCCCCGCACGGCCCGTTTTTACCTTCTCCCCAAAATCCACAAACCCGGCTCTCCCGGCAGACCCATTGTCTCTGCTTGTTCGTGCCCCACCGAACTCATCTCCACATCCCTTGACTCCATCCTATCCCCCTTGGTCAAATCCCTCCCCACCTATGTTCTAGACACCTCAGACACTCTCCGCCGCCTCCACGCATTCCACTCTCTGGGCCCTCACCCCCTCATCTTCACCATGGATGTCCGGTCACTCTACACCTCCATCCCCCACCAGGATGGCCTCGGAGCCCTCCGGTTCTTCCTCGACCAGAGGAGCAACCTATACCCAGCCACTGACACTCTCCTCCGCTTAGCGGAGTTGGTCCTCACCCTCAACAACTTTACATTTGACTCCTCCCATTTCCTCCAAACACAAGGCGTAGCTATGGGCACACGCATGGGCCCCAGCTACGCCTGCCTCTTTGTCGGGTACGTTGAACAATTCTTGTTCAATACGTACCAGGGCCCCATCCCCGACCCCTATCTCCGTTACATTGACGACTGCTTTGGGGCCACCTCCTGCACCTACACACAACTGACTGACTTCATCCACTTCACCACCAACTTCCATCCGGCACTCCAATACACCTGGACCATTTCCGACACTTCCCTACCATTCCTTGACCTCACCATCTCCATCGCAGGGGACAGACTCCTGACCGACATACATTACAAACCCACTGACTCACATGGCTATCTGGACTACAGGTCTTCCCACCCTGCCCCCTGTAAAGACTCCATCCCCTACTCCCAATTCCTCCGCCTACGCCGCATCTGTTCCCAGGATGAGACATTCCATACCAGGGCATCGGAAATGTCCTCGTTCTTCAGGGAACGGGGATTCCCCTCCGCCACCATAGATGAAGCTCACACCAGGGTCTCATCCATACCCCGTAACATTGCTCTCTCTCCCCATCCCCGCACTCGCAACAAGGGCAGAGTCCCTCTGGTCCTCACCTTTCACCCCACCAGCCGGCAAATACAACACATAATCCTCCGCCATTTCCGCCACCTCCAACGTGACCCCACCACTCGCCACATCTTCCCATCTCCCCCCATGTCTGCCTTCCACAAAGACCGCTCCCTCCGCAACTCCCTCGTCAATTCTTCCCTTCCCTCCCGCACCACCCCCTCCCCGGGCACTTTCCGTTGCAACCGCAAGAAATGCAACACCTGTCCCTTCACCTCCCCCCTCGACTCCATTCAAGGACCCAAGCAGTTGTTCCAGGTGCGACAAAGGTTCACCTGTATCTCCTCCAACCTCATCTACTGCATCCGCTGCTCTAGATGTCAGCTGATTTACATCGGTGAGACTATGCGGAGGTTGGGCGATCGTTTCGCCGAACACCTCCGCTCAGTCCGCAATAACCTACCTGAACTCCCGGTGGCTCAGCACTTCAACTCCCCCTCCCATTCCCAATCCGACCTCTCTGTCCTGGGTCTCCTCCATTGCCAGAGTGAGCAACAGCGGAAATTGGAGGAACAGCACCTCATATTCTGCCTGGGGACCTTGCGTCCGGATGGCATTAACATTGACTTCTCCCAATTTTGCTAGCCCTTGCTGTCTCCTCCCCTTCCTTAACGTTCCAGCTGTCTCCTCCCACCCTCCCATCCGTCCGCCCTCGGGCTCCTCCTCCTCCCCTTTTTCCTTCCTTCTCCCCCCCACCCCCCATCAGTCTGAGGAAGGGTTTCGGCCCTGAGCTTATGCCTAGACCGCGGGATATTCAGCAGCCCCAAGTCGGCCGATCTGAAGGACCTGGAGGTGGAGTGGTGGGTGAGAAGACTTTTAATGTAGGAGGGGGCAAGCCCATTGAGGGCTTTGTAGACATAGAGGAGGGTCTTGAAATGTATACGGAACCGCACAGGGAGCCAGTGGAGAGAGGCCAGGATCGGGGTGATGTGGTCCCTTTTTCGGGCGCCCGTCAGGAGTCTCGCTGCGGCGTTTTGGACCAGTTGCAGGCGGGACAGGGAAGATTGGCTGATGCCAGTGTAAAGAGAGTTGCAGTAATCTAGGCGGGAGGAGATAAATGTGTGGATGATCTTTTCGAGGTCATCAAAGTGGAGGAATTGTTTTATTTTAGCTATCGTCCGAAGCTGAAAGAAGCTAGCTTTTACCACGGCATTGACTTGTTCGTCAAATTTCAGTGCTGAGTCAAATATCACGCCGAGGTTTTTGACGTGAGGTTTGAGTAGGGATGCTTTTCCGAGAACAGTACGCTACCGAATCAACTGGGAGCAGACTATTTTAGATATGGTTCTGTGTAATGAGGTGGGATTGATCTAAGTGCCCCCAGGGGAGAATTGAGTAAGGTATGGAATTCCAGATACATTGAGAGTGAACACCTGGGGTTGGTAACGTGCATCATTAACTTAAATCAGTCTGTTGCTGAAGGTGCTCCTCAGGTTGACCAGTGCCAAATTGTGAACATGCCGGAAATCAAATTATCATTCATAATCGTCTTGGCTTAGCACGCACATCGCGAAGGGGAGTGGAATATCTCGTACATTTTGTTATCATCTATCTGTACCAAAGAGCTGCGAATGGGAGAAATGTTTCCCTGAGAATTTGGACACCATCCAAGCAGGATGTTTTCCAGAGTCATTTACATATCTCTTTCAGAATCGCGGTAAATCAAAGAAAACGGTGAAGGAAAGAAATTACACAGCGGACAAATTCTTAAAGTGAAGCTCTGATCACGGGAAGATCAGAAAGGCGGTAAATAATAGCAATCGTCTGATCAGCTGAGAAGGTTATTGGCTGCAACCTTTCCTCCATTGATGAACTGTACACTGCAAGGGCCAGGAAGCGAGCGGGTAAGATCATCTCTGACCCCTCTCGCCCTGGCCACAAACTCTTTGAATCACTTCCCTCTAGAAGGCGACTCCGGACTGTCAAAGCTGCCACAGCCAGACATAAAAACAGCTTTTTTTCCACGAGTAGTAGCTCTACGCAATAACCAAAAATCTGTAGCCTCCTTTTGCTCTGGTATTTTATTTAATTCACATGTTTAATCGATAATGTTTTATTATTAATGTTTAATGTTTTATGTGTCATTCCTAACTGTCACTGTATGTCATGTTGTCACTTGCGGGCGGAGCACCAAGGCAAATTCCTTGTATGTGAATACTTGGCCAATAAACTTATTCATTCATAGCAATTATCCGAGCCAGACACAGGGATATGGATCATACGTGGACTTGGATAGGGAAGGTTTAGAGGGATATGGGCCAAATGGGGACTAACATGGATGGGACATTTTGGTTACCTGCTTGCAGAACAAAGCTGTTCAGTGTATCGCAGTACATGTAACAATAATAAGCCAATACCAACTAATGTTAACCTACGATATGAAGGGATAGTGCATTAGATCACAGAGTACACAGATTATGATTTTAAAGAGTTGTTTTAAATCATAAGAGGAATAGATCGGGTAGATGCATTGTCTCTTGCCCAGAGTAGGGCAATCGAGAAGCAGAGGACATAGTTTAAGGCAGGGGGTTCCAACCTTTTCTTACCCCTGGCAACTTTAATAGCACACCACAATGATATTTCACTTATTTATGAACAAGTAATGATGAACAGATACCGGTATACCAGAACTAAACACAGTCAGTCAATGAGAAAAATATGTACAAATCCAGAATCAACACATTAACCCCCTGGGTAGGTGATATTTACCCCCAGGTTGGGAACCCTTGGTTGAAGGTGAAGGGGGAAAGATTTAATAGGAACCTGAGGAGTAACTTTTTTACACAATGGGTGGTGGATATATTGAACGAGCTGCCAGAGGAGGTCGTTGAGGCAAGTTCTATCGCAATGTTTAAGGACAGGGTTAGAGGGATATTAGCCAAATACAGGCAGGTGGGACCAGTGTAGATGGGACATGTTGGTCGGCATGGGCAAGTTGGGCCGAAGGGCCTGTTTCCGCACTGTATCACTCTATGACACCAATCCTGATTTTAGTCAGATACCAAACCTGTCAAAGTATCTGAATATTTCTGACATGCTGAAATATTTAAAAAAACATGGAAACTTTAGTAACATACTCTAATTATTAAGAACGTAAAGCTAATTAAAAGGTTGAAAATATTCAAGTTTACTCGATGCAGCCGGTAAGAACTACATGGAGCAGTCGCCCACAATTTAGGGACTTCTATATTCACATACATCACCTGAGGTTGTTTGTGGAGGAAGGAACTGCAGACACAAAAAGCTGGAGTAACTCAGCAGTAACTCTTCTGAAGAAGGGTCTCGACCCGAAACATCACCCATTCCTTCTCTCCGGAGATGCTGCCTGTCCTACTGAGTTACGCCAGCATTTTGTGTCTACCCTGAGGTTGTTAGTTATTGTATGTGGTTATCTATCAATATATCCCAGTAAAATATTTTTTTTTTCTTCCCTTCATTTGATATTTGTTCAGAATTGGCAGCTAGGTGGCGCTGCCTAAGGTAGAGCTACTGCCTCACAGCGCCGGTGTCCCAGGTTCGACCTTGACCACGTGTGGTTGTCTGTACGGAGTTTGTACTTTGTTTTTCCAAGATCTTCGGTTTCCTCCCACAATACAAAGAAGTACAGGTTTGTAGGTTAATTGGATTGGTATGAATGTAAAATTGTCCCTAGTGTTAGTGTGCGGGGATCTTGGTTCTTGGTTTCTTGGTCCTCCAAAATATTCCAAATGGAATTTAAACTGGAGGTGGTGAAGGGAGGTCTTAAGCCAGAAAAGGTTATTGGGAAGAAAGAGCTACTTTAAATTTAGTTGCATCTGGTTGGATCGCTGGTCAGCACGGAATTGGTGGGTCGAAGGGCCGGTTTCTGCGCTGTATCTCTAAACTAAACTAAACTAAAACCAAATGGTGGTCAGGTCTACAAAAATCTCAGAAGTGATCTTCTCGGGAAGGTTTAATTTTGGTTTCACTATATATAGCAGCTCTGGCTTTTGATGTTGACAGAAGCTGAAAGAATCCTCAATCAAGATTGGCAAATAGCCTTCGAACTGACATCTGAACATCAATTTGACTTCAAAGTGTGCAAGTGACAAGCAATCAGCACAAAAGCTTTTACTCAGCACATCTGGGCCAATAACATTTTTTTTCCCCCCAATTTTTCTCGTTCAAGATCCTTTAGTGAACTTCCCAAGGGCGTAGAGCTGAGCTTCAGAAACAATGGGAAACTTCTCAATCCATGGCAACCAGCACCAAAGACAAAGAAGCCTGAGTGGCCAAGCGGGATTGATTGATGAAAGATATAGCATGGAAACAGGCCCTTTGGCCCGCCAAGTCCATGCTGACCATCGATCACCCGTTCACATGCGCTCTGTGTTATCCCACTTTCACATCCGCTCCCTACATAAAAGAGACAATTGGATTGGTATAACTTCGTCTGCGCCCTTTACGTGGAGACTCTTTGCATACAAAACAAAAAATGTCACTTGATAACCGATGGCCATCTTGGCTGGCATTGGTGAGTTGGGCCACTTTCTCTTCCGTTCCCTACACAATAGGGACAATTCAAGGAGGTCAATTAAACCTGGTTGGTGGGACTCGTGTAGCTGGGACATGTTGGCTGGCGTGGGCAAGTTGGGCCGAAGGGCCTGTTTCCACACTGTATCACTCTATGACACCAATCCTGATTTTAGTCAGATACCAAACCTGTCAATATAGGTCAATAGAGACCAATTAACCTACAAACCATCACGTCTTTAGGATATGGGAGGAATCTGGAGAACCCTCACCAGGTGCTCTGGTTTCCTCCCATACTCCAAAGAAGTACAGGTTTGTAGGTTAATTGACTACAGTAAAACTATACGTTGTTCCGAGAGTGTAGGATAGTGCTAGTGTACACGGTGATCGCTGGTCGGCGCATCGAACTGTTTTTTATTTGGTCAGGATTGAACCCGTGTCTACAGCGCTGTGAGGCAGCAGCTCTACCAGCTGAGCAACCGCGCTGTCTCAAGGTAGACACAAAAATGCTGGAGTAACTCAGTGGGACAGGCAGCATCTCTGGAGAGAAGGAATGGGTGACGTTTCGGGTCGAGACCCTTCTTCAGACTAGTTAGGGATAAGGGAAACGAGAGATATAGATGGTGATGTTGAACGATAAAGAAGAATGTTCACGAAGGAACTGCAGATGCTGGAACATCGAAAAATGCTGGAGAAACTCAGCGGGTGAGGCAGCATCTATGGAGCGAAGGAAATAGGCGACGTTTCGGGTCGAAACCCTTCTTCAGATTAAGAAGAATGAATGCGTTAGACGATGATCATTAGTTCTGCATCTCTCTCCACGGATCCTTCACCACCTGCAGAGTATTTGCCAACTATCTAAGCTTTATAGCCCATATTTACAGCTACTGCAATATTTCACCTGCGGTGATATGTTTGATGATCACCAGGTGGCGGTGATAAGTCACTACTCCAGAGGGTGAGAGAGAGAGAGAGAGAATCATTTTCCAAAAGCACACAGAGCACACAGATGTAACAGCCCGGAATTTCATACAAATCACACACGCCAGAGTCGCAAATAATTTGGAAAGCCTTCAGC
The DNA here is from genome assembly GCF_010909765.2 of Amblyraja radiata. Classification (NCBI taxonomy): domain Eukaryota; kingdom Metazoa; phylum Chordata; class Chondrichthyes; order Rajiformes; family Rajidae; genus Amblyraja; species Amblyraja radiata. Next base: position 7,257,720 of record NC_045975.1, read on the forward strand.
AAAAAACTGGCAGGCAGATTCTAAGGGAATTGGTATGAACATAGACTAGAGGCCAGGATCTACTTTGAATGTTGAAGTGATCTTGGGCAATAATTATGCTCTTATTTATCATCTTTGGAGAGTATAAATTTCATTACAAATTAATTTTTAATTGAGAGGGTAGGTTTTAAATTTGGCAGCTCCCTCTTCAAGCCTCCTGTCTCTTTCCCTCCTGATAAATCGCATCTGACTTTAGCTCCCATTTCACCGCTGGCTTTGCCCATCATCATTTCTCAGTCTGAAGAAGGGTTTCGGCCCGAAACGTCGCCTATTTCCTTCGCTCCATAGATGCTGCTGCACCCGCTGAGTTTCTCCAGCAATTTTGTGTACCTTCGATTTTCCAGCATCTGCAGTTCCTTCTTGAAAACATCATTTCTCAGCCGATGCTTTCAGGTTAAAATACAGTGAGCGTGATCTCGACTAATCTCTCCTCAGCATTATTCCACCTTGTTTTGTTGAGGAGTCCACCACCGCCTCAGTCCCCCCCTTCATCGCTTGGGCAGAGGGTTGGCAGATTAAGTTTAATCCAGGCTTATTTCGAGGTGTCACATACTAACCAAGACAGGCACTCATAAGTGAAAGGAGTAGAGAATTAGGCCATTTGGCCCATCAAGCCTTCTCCGCCATTTAGTCATGGCTGATCTATCTCTCCCACCTAATCCCAGTCTCCTGCTTATTCCCCATAACCCCTGACACCCGTACTAATCAATAATCCAACTTTAAAATATCCATTGCCATGGCCTCCACAGCCTTCTGTGGCAGTGAACTCCATGTGTGGAGCAAAGTCAGGGGCCTCAGGAGGGTTGAGGAACAGGGGAACCCTGGGGAGTAAGTTCACAACAGCACGGTGGCGCAGCGGTAGAGTTGCTGCCTTACAGCGCCAGAGACGCAGGTTCGATCCCGACTACGGGCGCTGTCTGTGTAGAGTTTGCACGTTCCCCCTGTGATCGCTTGGGTTTCCTCCGGGCGCTGCGGTTTCCTCCCACACTCCAAAGATGTGCAGGTTTGCAGGTTAATTGGCTTTGATAAAATTGTAAATTGTTCCCAGTGTGTGTAGGATAGTGTTGGTGTGCGGGGATCGCTGGTCGGCGGGAACTCGGCGTGGCTGCTTCCAAGCAATATCTCTAGTCTGAAGTCTAAAGCTCCCTGAAAATGGTAATGGAGGTGGATTCAGTAGTGAAAAATTTATTCAGCAAACGTGCCTTCATTGGCCAAGGCATGGAGTCTAAAAGTAGGGACATCATGGTGTAGCTGGTCAAAACATTGGTGAGACCGCACTTGTAGAGTGTTATATACAGGAAGGATGTGGCGACATTATAAAGAGTGCAGAAGTGATTCATGAGGATGTTGAGTTTAGTTTAGTTTAGTGTACCGATGTACAGTGAAAAGCTTTTGTTGCGTGCTAACCAGTCAGCGGAAAGACAATACATGATTACAATCGAGCCGTCCACCGTGTACAGGCACTTGATAAAGGGAATAGCGTGAATAATGTTTAGTGCAAATGTGAAGTCCAGTAAAGTCTGATCAAAGATAGTCCGAGGGTCTCCAATGAGGTAGATAGTAGCTCAGCACTGCTCTCTAGTTATTGGTTGGATGGTTCAGTTGCCTGACAACAGCTGGGAAGAAACTGTCCCTGAATCTGGAGGTGTGCGTTTTCACACTTCCACACCTCCACACCTCCACACCTCCACACCGGTTTTTAGGTTAATTTGGCTTTGGCAAAAATTGTAAATTGTCCCTAGTGTGTAGGATAGTGCGAGTGTACACGGATTGCTGGTCAGTGCGGACTCGGTGGGCTAAAGGGTCAGTTTCTGCGCTGTACCTCTAAACTAAAACTAAATGTATTAATGTGCCATCCACATACACCTCCTAGCTACATGCTGTACATTATACTGATTTCCCAGTTTTTTGAAGAGAGGTTTTCCAGGTTGTAGTTTAGAGATACAGCGCGGAAACAGGCCCTTTGGCCCCACCGAGTCTGCACACACTAACACTATCCCCGCACACTAACACTATCCCCGCACACTCGGGATGCTTTACAATTATATATAGCCAATGAACCAAGAAACCTGTACCTCTTTGGAGTGTGGGAGGAAACCGGATATCCCGGAGAAAACCCGCGCAGGTCACGGGGAGAACGTACAAACGACATACAGACAAGCACCCGTAGTCAGGATTGAACCCGGGTCTCTGGCGCTGTGAGGCAGCAACTCTACCAGCTGCACCACCCTGCCGCCCTTTCCCAAGTGTCCTTGATGTTCTCCAAGCAACTGTGTCTTTGTTATTGCTTCCTTTTCTTGGCTTAATGGCGTCACTCCCTGACACAATCCCTGGGTGTAATCTAGATCTACCTCTGGAATATGTTTATGATCACCTGACTCATCAATAGAGTAATCGAGTGATGCAATGTGGAAACAAGCCCCTCGGCCCTACTTGCCCAACAATGTCCCAGCTGCACCAGTCCCACCTGCCTACGTTTGGTCCATATCCCTTCAAGCCTGTCCTAACTATGTGCCTGATTCTTACACGCTGGGATAGTCCCTGCCTCAACTACCTCCTCTGGCAGCTTGTTCCATACACCCACCCATGGGCGGAAATCCTGGGGGGGACGGGGACACACACGTCCCCCCCCCCCCCCCCCCGCTTTGAGAGGTGGGGGACAATAGTCCCCATCTTTTGTAATCCGGACTTTATCAGCCGCTTTCTGAGGGCTGAAACGGCCCGTTTGCGGGGCCTTTCAGCGCCCGGCGTGGCTTCAAATAAAACTGCTAAAATCAAACGAGGCGATCGAGGCTCCCGATGTTGAACCCCCCGCCGGGCGATAAAAGGCCCCGTGAACGGGCCGATTCAAGCCCCACGATTCGGGGCGGACAAAGCTGCTGTTGCTGGAGTTCGGAGTCGGTCACCAACCAGGTCAGCTCCCGATGTTACCGTCCACAGGGCCCACAGCCGAAGCCTCGCGTGTGTGTGCATGTGCGCGAGCGGCCGACAGGGTATTGTGCACCCCCTTGTTTTGACAGCGATTTCCGTGCCTGCACCCACCACCCTTTGTATGAAAAAGTTTACCCTCGGATTCCTATTAAATCTTTTCCCCTTCACCTTGAACCCATGTCCTCTGGTCCTGGACCTCGATCAAAGTTGAATCTGACAGGATTTATGCGTCCACCACTAATCTTTGCAAGGTTCCCTGTGTAGCCCATACTTCCTTAACCCGCTACCGAACGCCCGATTTGTCGTGTAAAACACAAACTCTATCGTGTTGTTTAAAACGTCTCAGTCCGTGACCTGAATCACAGTTTTGTTTCCGACGCAAGTGCTTCCCGTCCCTGCTCCTCAAGGTTTGGCTGAATTAATCTCAATCAAGTACTGAATCTTTGGTGCATCAGGAACTCAGTGGTGGGGGAACCCCTTGTGCTATATGGTAGCATTCTGCAGTTCAGTTGGAAGTTTATTCATCAACGTTTCTGTAGTATGCTCAAACTTCCTGTAAAACCTCTTCCTCCAATGCTTCGCTGACAATTTAGTTTAGTTTATAGAGACAGCGCGGTAACATCCCCATACACTAATGCTACCTGACACACGCTAGGGACAATTTACAATGACACCAAGCCGATTAACCTACTGTACAAGACTGTACGTCTTTGGAGTGTGGGAGAAAACCGGAAAACTCGGGGCAAACCCACGCGGTCACAGGGAGAACGTAAAACTCCGTAAGGACAGCACCCGTAGTAGGGATCGAACCGGGGTCTCCGGCGCCGTAAGCACTGTAAGGCAACAATTCTACCGCTGCGCCACCGTGCCGCCCGCAAATTCTTCCTGACATCTTCACACCTTGTGAATGGAATGGCGGGGTGGAATAAGTGCCGATGCACTCTGCTTTGTGTTAAGTAGAAGTAGGGGTGGCACGATGGCGTAACAGTATTTCTTCCTTACAAGACCAGAGATCCAGGTTCAATCCCGACTACGGGTGCATGCTGTACGTACGGAGTTTGTACGTTCTCTCCGTGACTTGCGTAGATTTTCTCCGGGTGCTCCGGTTTCCTCCCAACATTCCAAAGGCTTGCAGGGTTGTAGGTTAATTGGCTTCAGGAAAAAAAATGTGAATTGTCCCTAGTGTGTAGGATAGTGCTAGTGTACAGGGATCACTGGTCGGCACGGACTCGGTGGGCCGAAGGGCCTGTTTCCGCGCTGCATCTCTAAAGTCTAAGCTCTAAAACTCTAAATGGAACTGTGCTCTTTAACCTTTCCCACTGCTGAAATGCAAAGAGAATCAAGAATAATGAAAATTAATTTAGCAGGGGGAAAGGAGTCAAGTCAAGAGAGTTTATTGTCATGTGTCCCAGATAGGACAATGAAATTCTTGCTTGCTGCAGCACAACATAATATGGTAGGCATGAATACAGAACAGATCAGTGTGTCCATATACCATTATATAAATATATACACACATGAATAATTAAACTGATAAAGTGCAAATAAACAGATAATGGTCTTTTAATGTTCAGAGTTTTGTCCGAGCCGAGTTTAATAGCTGTGGGGAAGTAGCTATTCCTGAACCTGGTCATTGCAGTCTTCAGGCTCCTGTACCTTCTACCTGAAGGTAGCGGGGAGATGAGTGTGTAGCCAGGATGGTGTGGGTCCTTGATGATGCTGCCAGCCTTTTTGAGGCAGTGACTGCGATAAATCCCCTCGATGGAAGGGAGGTCAGAGTCGATGATGGACTGGGCAGTGTTTACTACTTTTTGTAGTCTTTTCCGCTCCTGGGCGCTCAAGTTGCCGAACCAAGCCACGATGCAACTCTACTGTGCACCTGTAGAAGTTAGAGAGAGTCCTCCTTGACATACCGACTCTCCGTAATCTTCTCAGGAAGTAGAGGCGCTGATGTGCTTTCTTTATAATTGCATCAGTGTTCTCGGACCAGGAATTTGAAGCTCTTGACCCTTTCCACCATCAACCCGTTGATATAAATGGGACTGTGGGTCCCCATCCTACCCCTTCCAAAGTCCACAATCAGTTCCTTGGTTTTGCTGGTGTTGAGGGCCAGGTTATTGTGCTGGCACCATTTGGTCAGTCGGCCGATCTCACTTCTATACTCTGACTCGCCCCATCAGGGATACGTCCCACAACAGTGGTGTCATCAGCAAACTTGATGATGGAGTTCGCACTATGACCGGCTACGCAGTCATGAGTATAGAGTGAGTACAGCAGGGGGCTGAGCACGCTGCCTCGAGGTGCTCCCGTGCTGATTGTTATCGAGGCTAACACATTATAATCACGGAGGATATTTAGTTTTAATTCCCCCTATTTGTTCAGCTTCAATTGTAATCATAAACCCGCTTGGTATTTCCTTTGTAACATGTACACCATTATGTTGATAGGGTGGATAGTAAGAACTTTTCCCTATGGCAGAGGTGTCTAACATAGGTTGAATGTGAGGTATCAGAGGTTTAATAGGGATTTGAGGAAGAATTGTTCACCCTAGGATATAGGTTATAGGTGACTCTATAAGATACAGGTGGTTGGAACCTATAGCTTAATCCCTTAGAAGGTAAAGGAGGCAGATACTCTCACAGATACGCTGCATTTGGATTAGCACTTGAATTCCCAAGGCATATTTGGTACGGATTCAGAGCTGGGAAATAGGGCGACCAAGGTGGAGCAGCGGTAGAGTTGCTGCCTCACTGGCGCCAGAGACCCCAGTTCGATCCTGACTGTGGCCGCTGTCTGTACAGAATGTTGTACGTTTTCCCCGTGACTTGCGTGGGTTTTCTCCGGGTGATCCTGTTTCCCCCCACACTCCAAAGCTGCAAGATTGTAGGTTAAGTAGCTTCGGTTATAATTGTAAATGGTCCAAAGTGTGTAAGATAGTGTTAGTGCAGGGGGAATCGCTGGTCGGCACGAACTCGGTGGGCCGAAGGGCCTCGTTCTGCACGGCATCACTAAAGTCTAAAACTCTAAATGGAACTATTTAGTTCATTGGCTTTGTTAAATTTGTAAATTGTCCTTAGTGTGTAGGACTTGGTGGGCTGAAAGGCCTGTTTCTGCACTGTGTCTCTAAATTCTGAAGTAGTAGAGGCAGATACTCTCACAACATTTAAAATTAATCTATATTAGTGCTTGAATTTTCAATGCATAATTGGGCATGGATTGAATGCTAGTAGATGAGATTAGCGTAGATAGAATCTTGATGGTCAGCATGGACTGGATGGGCCGAGAGGCCTGTTTTGGTGCAGACTGACTCTACGATTTAAGGTTAAAATATTGTTGCAGACTCAGGATTAAACTGGTGGGCAAGGAGCGTATGATGGAACAGGGACACTCGCTGGAGTTTAGAAGGATGAGGGGAAACCTCATTGAAACTTACATTGAAATTGTGAAAGGCTTGGATACAGAGGATGTTTCCACTGGTGGGAGAGTCTGGGACCAGAGGGCACAGCCTCAGAATAAAAGGACATACCTTTACAAGGGAGATGAGGACAAATTTCTATAGTCAGAAAGTGGTGAATCTGCGGAATTCATTGCCACAGACGGCTGTGGTGGCTGAGTCAATGGATATTTTAATGGTGGCGATTGGCAGATTCTTGATTAGTAACTGTGTCAGGGGTTACTGGGAGAAGGCAGGAGAATGGGGTTGAGAGGGAAAGATAGATCAGCCATGATTGAATGGCAGAGTAGATGTGATGGGCCGAATGGCCTAATTCTGCTCCGAGAACCTATGAGCTTATGAAGTTGGAGTGTACAAGTATGGGAATGATTCGGTACAGTTCGGTACAGCACCTGGCTTTGTAACTCAGCAGATTCATAGACCTGGGCAAAGGGATAAACTGGGGGATGGGTGAAAATTGGTGAGAAAGTGAGGAATGAATGAAATTCTTTGCTGCCACCATTGAAAGCCAAATGGGGGTTGAAAGGAGACATTGGGGAATCTGCTTAAAATGCTTTAAAGCTCCTGAAATGTTTCAGCATCTGGATTTGGTCATTGGGTGAGAACGTAGAACATGGAACGGTACAGCACAAGAACAGGCCCTCCGGTGGTCACGGGGAGAAGGTACAAACTCCGTACAGACAGGCAGCTCCCGTAGTCAGGATCGAACCCGGGTCTCTGGTGCTGTAACTCTACCACTGCGCCACCGTGCCGCCCGGAATGCCTCACAAACGCATTAAAGAGGATGCTGATGACCTGAAAAAAAATCGCCTATATAGTAGGTTGGTAGCTGTTGAATGATTTAAAAAACGAATCTGATTATTTACTTGCAAAGGGGAAATAATGAAAGCGACCGGGAATGATTCATTCAATTTAGTTTGGAGATACAGCGCGGAAACACAACAGGCCCTTCGGCCCACCGGGTCCTGGCCCTGGCCCACCAGCGAACCCTGCATATTAACACTAACCTACACACATTAGGGACAATTTACACTTATACCAAGCTAATTGACCAAGAAACCTGCACGTCTTTGGAGTGTGGGAGGAGACCGAAGATCTTGGAGAAAACCCACGCAGTTCACGGGGAGAACGTACAAACTCCGTACAGACAGCACCTGTAGCCGGGATCGAACCCTGTAAAGTTCCACTCTAAATATGATTTAAAAAGTGATTTAGTTCATTTACTGTTGAGAAGGACCAGGAATAATTCCAGTGGAGGCAATTACCTGCATGGGATTAATGGGCCGAATGGCCGCCTTTGTCACATTCAATAACATGCGTCCTTTCTGCTGTCCGATTCATGAGAGACCAATGCTTTTCTTTTTCTTTCTTTCATTTTATTTACATTCAGAAAATTACATACATTTATTTTCTAAAGTATTGTACAGCTTTTGTCAAAACCGCAAGTTACCGCTTTTCCAAAGTGTTAAAGTGTGGTGCGTTGCCCAAACTTAAGTGAGCAGTAGATATCTCCCAGAACTAGTGTGTTCCTTTCCATTTGGGGGAATACATTTTCTCAGCCACTGCTTTTAATCAGCTCTCTGAAGAAGGTAGAAGTGCGTCATTTAAGCAAGTCTCTGAGATTTTAGTTTACATATGGCACCCTGAAGCAGCCTCTCTTGAGACTGGTGGTGGGGAATTCTTGGCCCTTGAAGACTTGTGTGGCAAATATAGACAGGAAAACGCTGGATTGTTGGGAAAGGTGGGGCAGGGAATGGTGGGGTTGTGGGTTGATGGAGAAGGTGGTGGAATGAGCGATAAGCATAGGGTGTAAGAGTCAGGGCCAGAGGGGGGAAGAGGGCAAAGAGGAAGGTCAGGGGGGTGGAGAGAGAAGAGAGAGGGAGAGGGAGGGTAGAGAGGGGAGGGGATCAGGGAGTGTGAGAGAGGAGAGAGACAGAGAGAGGATAGAGAGAGGGGGGGGGGGGGTCAGGGAGTGTGAGAGAGAGAGATAGAGGTGAGGGGAGGGGAGACAAAGAGAGAGAAAGAACGAGGGGGAGATGAGAAAGATGGGAGCGAATGAGGAGAGAGGGTGAGAGGAGAGGGGGGAGTGGGAGAGAGGGGAGAGAGATGAGAGAAGAGAGAGAGATAAAGAGGGGGGAGAAAAAGAGATAGAGAGAGAAAGGAAGAGAGGGAGAGAGGAGAGAGGGTGAGAGAGGAATGAGAGAGGGGGAGAGAATGAGAGGAGAGTGGGAGAGAGATGAGACAGGAGAGAAAGAGGAGAGTGGGAGAGAGAAGTTGAAAGAATGAAAGGCAATAAACAAGGGGGACAGTGAGAAAAATAGGGGTGAGTGAAAGAGAGGGAGAGAGGAGTGGGTGTGAAGGAGGGGGTGTGAGAGAGGGGAGGTGTAAAAAGGCAGGTCCCCCATCGATGGACAATGATGATGGGGGCAGAGAGCGAAAGGAAGGTGAGGAGAGGGGCAGGGAGAGAGGGCGAGATGCTGGGGAGAGAGGTTGGGGGAAGGCAAGTGGTGAAAAGCGAGATAGAGAGAGTGGAAGTGCGAGAAAGGGCAAGGTGGCTGGGTGGAGGCCCCTCAGGTCTATATGTGGCACTTTGGAGACACAGAGGAATGTTGAAAGAAGATGGCTTCATTCGAAATAAAGTTAAAAAGAAACAAAATTCCATCTCCGGTTTGCTGGAGTCTGAACCTCACAGGTGAGGAGAGACGGAATGTATTGATCCTTGGTGAATGGGAGCCACCTCCACAACTTTTATTCACTGTTATAATATTTATTTCTCGTATAATAATAATAATAATAATTTTGGTTGGCCATACAAGTTATCGAGGAGTCGGGAAAGTGCAAATTACAGGACCTTGTCATGGAATCTAGATGAAGATATATAAATCACAAAGGTTACATCAATTTTATTTAACCTGAACACAAGTCTTTTCTTTTTGCACAAATCATAGTGAGATACATCTTAACGCTCTATCAAAAGAAAAGAGAATTAAATCACTGTTTTTTTTGTAAAGAAAATTATATTATAGGCTCATTGATGTAATCATTGCCAGATCAATGGGATAACTCGGCAGCTTTTCTCTGCAATTTCGGCAGTCACCAGTGGATCAGCTAGATAGCAAAATGATGAATACCACACAGGTGGAAAAAAATACTTGGAGCAGGGCTAGGTCTTCTAACACCTGTGAATTTAAAGTGTCCCTAACAATCACAAATAATTGTCTATGCTGATGTTTAATAGACTCGAGTGCACACACAAATCTCCCACGATCGGCACGTCCTCCTATATGTTACACACAATATACACCTCTTGAGATTCGGTGCTGCACACACTATTGGTACACAAAACGAAAGCGCGGTGTGAGCCCGCCAGTCCTAGTCACAACTTGCAACGAGAAATGCAGACCTGGAAGGTAATTTGAGGAGCAACCTGGGGACCTCCTGATCTGCAGTCAAATGCTCTACCACTGAGCTGTACATGAAAGGAGTGAATGTGTTTAAATGGCAGAGAAAGAGTTGTTGTTGTTGCTCTGTGGTTTTGTGAACAATCCCGGAGGAATCAGGACGGGACTAAAATCACCCGCTGGCACCGGTGCCTCGGATTTCTCTGGGCAGTGGGCGATGCAAAACCATGTACCCAGTGTCCTTGCTCTTGGGAATGTCAAAAGGTTCGCTTTTGTTTTCATGTAACGCTTTCGTGTGACCGTAGAAAAAGAATTAGCAGCTAAAACGACACATAGATGTCCCTCCCCCCCACCCCACTTTCGTTTCGCAAGTTTCCAATAAGCAAACACAGGCTTCCCCTCCCTCCTCCCAGCTCCAGAACTGAAGCTGTGAAACTGAATGCAGATATTCCAGCCCCCATTCCCGAAGCCCTATCCATCCAATTCCCCCTCTCGGTAACCGATTGTGGTGAATCACAAGTGGAAGACGTTAAATGGTTAGTTTCAACACAGCTCCCAGGAGGAGCTGTCGACCGCAGCTCGGGAAGTGAAAGTGAAAGTTAAAAAAAACAAGAGAAACAAACCTGCATTTTTAAAAACTCTTAAGGAAAGAACTGGACCGACGCTTATCACTTACACCGGGAATGGCTAGACTGCTCAGCAGAAACAGAAACAGAAAAACGAGTCCGCATTGCTCCTTGTCCGAAGGGGGACGGGGGGGGGAGTGGGAGGGAGGGGGGCGGGGAGAGGAGTTGAACGGTTCTGCTGCACACAGTCTACATTAATGTCATCCACGTGGGGAAATATTGTACTAGCAAAGATAGAAAGTATATAACACAGCTCTGCTGGTTTGACTACAGTATCATAGCGACACCTGTCCAAGTGAGGTCAATATTAAAAGGTCATTGTTCAAAATATAGATTATTATGCTGTAATGTATTTACATCGCGAAAAGGGGGTCTTCGCTCGTGTTGCACTCATCCCAGCACGCCAGTGGCAGAGAAACAGTGACGGCCCACTGATACTGACAGCCTGTTGTGCTTATAAAGGTACCAGCGGCTTTCGTCGGAAAATATGTCCATGCTGAGCTTTTTTTTTTTTCTCTGTTCAAAAAATAGTCCAATGGCACATTATATTCCAGCCATTTACGGCGAGTGTCGGCTGCTGTCAAAAATAATGAGAGATATTTGAGTAACTTTGTAAAGCATCTGTCTATCTGTCCGACAGGAGCTGTTTTAAAGCCCGTTCTATATTCATTCGATGTCCAACTCTCGTCACGCCTAGGTCGATTAAGTCCTCCTTCTGAAGCGAGGGTAAGTGAGTCCCGTCTATTTCATTGTCTAAAAAAGCGTCCTTGTGTTCGCCGAGGTTCAACGTGTCCAGCCAGTCCGCCACGTCGTGCTTAGTCCAAAGTGGGACGCCCTTGGATGCGAAGGGCTTGTTGGAGGCCGGCTGCTGTAGCGTGGCCGGGGAAGGCGACCGACTGCGAACCGGCTGCCCGCCGAAGTGTCCTTCACCCGGGATGGGTGGGCTCTGGAAGCCGAAGCCGTCGGTGAGCGTGGGCGACAGGGCGGAGGCGGGCAGGGAGGAGCTCGGCCGGGCAGCTTGGCCAGCGTCCGTGGGAGAGCCCACAGGACTCGGGGCCCGTTTCAAAATGGTCATGCTGTCAAAGTCCGACGTCCGGTTCTGCACGGTGATGGGTTGGCTGCTGCCCGGGCGGATGGTGAAGGTGACGGTGGCGTTGCGCTGCAAGCCCGGGCCGGTGCTCACTGCTCCGTCGGCTGCCCTGTGGAATAATCGACACAGCAAGGTGAAGTCACTGGCATTATACACTGAGCAGAAGACACAGCGAGAGAGCAGTCCCGAACTAACATTTACATGGAAGGTAGACACAAAATGCTGGAGTAAAGGGGCTGTCCCACTTGGGCGACCTAATTGGCGAGTTTAGAAGAGTTTGAAAAAAATGCCATGTTGAAGACCTCCTTCAACTATGTTGAAGACCAGCTACAACTATCTACGCTTAACTTTGGGAAAATTGGACACCGAATAGTGGAGAGTGAAGATTACCTCCTTCGACCTCCCTTCGACTATGATGAAGACTACCTTCGACTACCCTCGATTATCTATGACTAACATGCTGACCTACTATGACCTACTACGACTAAACATACGAGTAAAAAAGTATCGATTTTTTCCATGGCGACCTTTTTTAACTCGCGGGCATTTTTCAACATGTTGAAAAATACGCCGCAACTTAGCTGAGGCCTCGAGTACGCTAAGACTACTCTTGAGCATGAAGAAGAGTTACAAAGACCTCCTACAACCTCGTGTCGACCAGGCTGCAAGTGTGAGTCGAGGGCAAACTCGCCTGAACTCGCGGATTAGGTTGACCAAGTGGGACAGGCAGCATCTGAGAGAAGGAATGGGTGACGTTTCGGGTCGGTTCACCCTATAAATAGCTAACAATGGCCTGTTTCCTTCAACATCGTTATTTTTTTGCATATCGTTCATTCATTGATCTTTATCTCCCTACATCACCGTCTATATCTCTCGTTTCCCAGTCCCCTGACTGCCAGTCTGAAGAAGGGTCTCGACCCGAAACGTCACCCATTCCTTCTCTCCAGAGATGCTGCCTGTCCCGCTGAGTTGCTCCAGCATTTTTGTGTCTTTATCTTCGTTTTAAACCAGCATCTGCAGTTCCTGCCTACACTACCATCTACATGTGTAGGACAGGTTTGGAGGGATATGGACCAAATGAAATCGAGTCATGGAGCCATACAGCGTGGAAACAGGCGCTTCGGCCCAACTTGCCCACACCGCCAGTATGTCCCATCTACACTGCCCGCGTTTGGCATGTTCCCCTCCAAGCCTGTCCTATCCATGTACCTGTCCAACTGTTTCTTAAACGTTGCGATAGTCCCTGCCTCAACAACTTCCTCTGTCAGCTCGCTTCCTTTGTGTAAAAAAGTTACCCCTCGGATTCCTATTAAAATATTCCTATTTTTCTTGCACTAAACATTATTTACCTTATTCCCTTTATCATGTTCAACGGTTCAAGGGGGCTTTTACTGTCATGTGTGCGAACTGCATACGCACAAGCAATCGAGCACAGGAACATCATACCCAAGCGTATCCCCGTTTAGCAAAGTGTACAGAACTAGCCCACTGATCCCGCATGCAAGAGGCACCATGTTTTGGCGCCGTTATAGAAAATAAAGAAAGAAAATGGAAAAAAGAGAGAAACATAGAAAATAGGTGCAGGAGTAGGCCATTCGGCCCTTCGAGCCAGCACTGCCATTCAATACAATCATGGCTAATCATCCAAAATCAGCACCCCATTCCTGCTTTCTCCCCCATATCTCATGATTTCTATCCTAAATGACCTACCCCTTATTCTTAATGTGTGACCCCCTGATTCTGGATTCCCCCAACATCTGGAACATTTTTCCTGCATCTAGCCTGTCCAATCCTTTAAATTTGCCTTATTTGGCCCATTTTCATCCAAACCGCAATGGAACAAAATGTAGTTTAGTTTAGTTTATTGTCACGTGTACCGAGGTACAGTGAAAAGCTTTTGTTGCGCGCTAACCAGTCAGCGGAAAGACAACACATGATTACAATGGACACATTTACAGATACATAATAACATGAATAACGTTTAGTGCAAGATAAGGCCAGTAAAGTCCAATCATAGATAGTCCGAGGGTCTCCGATGAGGTAGATAGTAGCTCAGGGATTCTCTCCAGTTGTTGGTAGAATGGTTCAGTTGCCTGATAACAGCTGGGAAGAAAATGTCCGTGAATCTGGAGGTGTGCGTTTTCACACTTTTATACCTGCATCTGAACACTGCACTGTGGGCAGGTCGATTGTAACCATGTATTGTCTTTCCACTGACTGGTTAGAACACAACAAAACTCACCATTGGCCTGGACATTAGTTCACGTACCAGTGCATTGTAAAGGGCCTGTCCCACTTACGCGACCTTTACAGGCGACTGCCGGCACCCGTCAAAGGTCGGCGAAATTTTCAACATGTTGAAAATTCAGCGGCGAGCAGAAAGACGCTACGACTCTTTGGAGACCTCTCACGACCATAGGAGACCTCTCACCACCATACAGCCTCTATGGTCGTGAGAGGTTTCCAAAGAGTCGTAGCGTCTTTCTGGTCGTCGCTGAATTTTCAACATGTTGAAAATTTTGGTGACCTATCACGGGTGCCAGCAGTCGCCTGTAAAGGTTGCGTAAGTGGGACAGGCCCTTAACTTTATCGGCACCAAAACATGGCTATATTTGTTTACTGCCTAGATGAGGTCTGCTGTATAATTTGAGGTACATGTGACAATATCATTTAGTTTAGTTTATTGTCGGGAAACTGAGGTGCAGTGAAAGTTTTTTTTATTTCACACTATCCAGGCAGCGGAAAGACTGTACGCAATTACAATCGAGCCGTCCACAGTGTACAGATACGTGATCAAGGGAATAGCTTGAATAATGTTTCACGCAAGATAAACCCAATAAAGTCCAATCAAAAATAGTCGCCCGATGGGAGAGGGAGTGGCCAGGGTGCGACTCATCCTTGATAATGCTGCTGGCCTTGCCGAGGCAGCGTGAGGTATAAATGGAGTCAATGGGAGGGAGGTTGATTTGTGTGATGGTTTGGGTTGCGTCCACAATTCACTGCAACGGTAGTTTAGTTTATTGTCACGTGTATCGAGGTACAGTGAAAAGCTTTTTTCTTTCATGCTATCCAGTCAGCGGAAAGACTGTACTTGATTGCAAACAAGCCACCACAGTGCACGGATGCAGGATAAGGGGAATAACGCTGAGTGCAAGATTAAGTCCAGTAAAGTCCGATTAAAGATAGTCTGAGGGTCTCCAGTGAGGCAGATGGTAGGTCGAGTCCGTTCACTAATTTGTTGATTGGATGGTGCAGTTGCCTGATAACTGCTAAGAAGAAACTGTCCCTGAATCTGCAGTGGTCCGTTTTCACACTTCTGTACCTGTTACCTGATGGGAGAGGGGAGAAGAGGGACTGGCCAGGGTGCGACTCATCCGTGATTATGCTGCTGGCCTTGCTGAGGTAGCGTGAGACAATAGACAACAGGTGCAGGAGGAGGCCCTTCGGCCCTTCGAGCCAGCACCGCCATTCAATGTGATCATGGCTGATCATCCCCAATCAGTACCCGTTCCTGCCTTCTCCCCATATCCCCTGACTCTGCCATCTTTAAGAGCCCTATCTAGCTCTCTCTTGAAAGTATCCAGAGTGCCGGCCTCCACCGCCCTCTGAGGCAGAGAATTCCACAGACTCACAAAAAAAGTGTTTCCTCGTCTCCGTTCTAAATGGCTTACCCCTTATTCTTAAATTGTGGCCCCTGGTTCTGGATTCCCCCAACATCAGGAACACGTTTCCTGCCTCTAGTGTGTCCAAATCCTTATGCCCCTGTCCCACTTAGGAAACCTGAACGGAAACCTCTGGAGACTTTGCGCCCCACCCAAGGTTTCCATAAGGTTCCCGGAGGTTGCGGGTGGTTGCAGGTAGTGGAAGCAGGTAGGGAGACCGACAAAAAACCTCCGGGAACCACACGGAAACCTTGGGTGGGGCGCAAAGTCTCCAGAGGTTTCCGTTCAGCTTTCCTAAGTGGGACAGGGGCATTAAAATAAGATGTATAAATTGAGTCAATGGATGGGAGGTTAGTTTGCGTGATGTTCTGGGACCCGTCCACAATTCTCTGCAATTTCTTGTAGTCTTGGATGGAGCTGTTCCCAAACCATGCTGTGGTGTAAACCCAGGAGCAAGGCTTTGGTTGTTGCTAATTAATGACAGGTCATTTGACCATCTCGGTGGCCCCCAAGGATGAGGGTTTCATTGCTTCTTTTAAGCTCGCATGTGATGAAACCAACAGCTTGCATTTTAAGTAAACGGGTAGTTCAGTGTGTGTCTTGAGGATTAGGGTGTATGCAGCATTAGTATCAGATTCTTACGTAATCTTTAGTGGATTTAAAAGGGAAAAGCTTAGACAATCTGTCATTCTGTATTTTATCGAAAATGCTTCTGTGATTTTCAGCAAAGCATTATCCTATCTCCAAAGACGTTGTCTCTATTTCAAGTCAAGAGTGTCGTACGTACTGACAAGGGAACAATGAAATTCATACGTGCAGCAGCATAAGAGGCCTGTAAACACAATACACATAAATAATATACAATAAACAAACAAAAAAACAATGCCAGTGCAAACAAACCTGAAGCCTTTGGTTCATAGTTCTAAGGTTCAATGGATCTTTATTATCACGAGTGCCAAGGTACCGTGAAATCATATTTGTGCATATAGATCTGTAAGATTATTGCCTTATGTAAGATCATGTGATTGGGGCAGAATTAAGCCATTCGGCCCATCAAGTCCACTTCGCCATTCAATCACGGCTGATCTATCTCTTCCTCCAAACCCCATTCTCCTGCCTTCTCCCCAGAACCCCTGACACCCGCACTAATCAAAAATCTATCTATCTATGCCTTACAAAATATCCACTGACTTGGCCACCACAGCCTTCGATGGCAGTGAATTCCACAGATTCACCACCCTCCGACTAAAGAAATTCCTCCTCATTTCCTTCCTAAAAGAACGTCTTTTAATTCTGAGGCGATGACAAGTACAAAACCCAGTTATGCATAGAATGCCCAGAAACAGCCCACGAGTCCATATGCAAGAGTGGCCATGTTTTGGCACCGTTTTACATGGTCTAAGCCGCAGCTGGCCATAAAGACCACCTCCATGCCGGTCGCACGTGAACCGTCGTCCCTCTCCTCGCCCGGCCGCCTTCAACCTCCGTGACTCCTCCCGCAGCCGACCTCGAGGGCATCGAAGGTAAGACCCCCCCACCCTGGTCCTTCTTCCCGGCCCCTTCGTCCAGCGTCCAGCGTCCACCGCCCACCGCCAACTCCCTCCACCCGAAACGTCACCCATTCCTTCTCTCCAGAGATGCTGCCTCACCCGCTGAGTTACTCCAGCATTTTGTGTCAGCCACCCCACTAGGTCAGTCCTGCAGTTACCTTTCATCCTTGAACCCTGCCCACATACCGCAGTGATCCGACCCCTGCTGATCTTCCCCTGTTTCCTCAAAGTCTCTAACCCTGTGACCCGTAGAGACCCACGACCCATCCATTCCCTCAGGACCCTACCCTTCAAATCCCAAGATCTTCCATTTCCAGCCTCTCCCGAGGCCCCATCCCCAATAGATAAGTTGACAACAGTGTATTGTCAGGTGTACTAAGGGACAGTGAAAACCTTTAGAGATATAATTCAGAACAGGCACTTCGGTCCACCGATAGGGCTCTTAAAGATAGCGGAGTCTGGGGAGATGGGGAGGGCAGGAAAGGGGTACAGATTGTGGATGATCAGCCATGATCACAGTGAATGGCGGTGCTGCCTCGAAGGGCCGAATGGCCTACTCCTGCACCTATTGTCTATGGAGTCCGGGCCGACCAGCGATCCCCGTACACTCGCACTATCCCACACACGACAAGTAATTTACAATCATTTTTTTCTGAAGCCAAATTAACCTAAAAACCTGTACGTCTTTGGAGTGTGGGAGGAAACCGGAGCACCCGGAGAAAACCCATGCAGGTCACGGGGAGAACGTACAATCTCCGTACAGACAGCACCTGTCGTCAGGATCGAACCTGGATCTCTGGGGCTGTAAGGCAGCAAATCTACTGCTGCGCCACTGTGCCACTCATGGCGTGCTTACCAGTCAACTTACCATTGAGCCATCCACAGTGTACAGATACATGATAAAGGGAATAACATGAATAACATATAGTGCAAGATAAGGTCCCCTTGCTTTCCCTCTCTCATTCCAGTCTCTCAGCATATGACAGTCCCCACCCTAGTTCTACTAATTTCACTGTCCTCCTGATTAATTTTACTGTTAGTATGATTCATTGTCACCTTCCCCTCATCCAACCTTGAGCCATTCCACATTCCCATGATCATTGTCTATTGGAATATGTCATTTTCACATCTTACATACTCTCTGCAACCTTCCATATCTCTAGTCTCCCTCTCCCCTGACTCAGTCTGAAGAAGGGTCTTGACCTGAAACGTCACCCATTCCTTCCCTCTAGAGATGCTGCCTGTCCTGCTGAGTTACTCCAGCACTTTGTGCCTATCGTCGGTGTAAACCAGCATCTGCAGTTCCTTCCCGCACCGATTCTCACAAAATCTACAGTAGGTTTAGGAGCAACGTTGTCTTTTAAGACTTTTAAGATTTAATTAGACTGTTATAAATCAGTTGAAGTCAATGGGGAGTGGACCCAATTACTAAATTACCAAGGTGGGAACTCATGAGTTGGGGTGGGACACTTGGGCAAAGCCATAGTAATTGTTGTGGCAAATGTGTGGAGGTGGGAGAGAGGAAGGACTGTTATTGCAATGAAGACAATGCAAGAGGAACGTCTGTGAGAGGGTAATCAAAAATGAAGGGCCTGAATGGCGTCACAGGTAGACAGGGCAGTTAAGAAGGCCTTCGGAACATTGGCCTTCGTCAGTCAGATTATTGAGTATAGGAGTTGGGAGGTCATGTTACACTTGCACAAGACGTTGGCGAGGCCACATTCGGAAAATTGTGTTCAGTTTTGGTCACCTTGCGACAGGAAAAATGTTGTCAAGCAGGAATGGGTGGCAGTCGGGCCTGTTTCCATACTGTGCTTCTAAAGCCTAAAGTGATGGCATCTGGGGGGGGGGGAGTTGACGTGAATGAGAGATTTTTAAAAGATGCAGGATTTGTGTAAAGGGATGGTTTGATGGTCGGCACTGATATGGTGGGGAATATAAGGGCCTGTTTCCATGTTGTACCTCTCTATAACTATGGCGAGGAACATGAGGTGGGGAATGCTCTTGTAGGGCAGTAAGGTTAAAGTCACAGTTTAGTTTGTTGTCACGTGTACCGAGGTACAGTGAAAAGCTTCTGTTGTGTGCTATCCAGTCAGCGGAAAGACAATGCATGATTACAATCGATTCATTTTCAGTGTATAGATACATGATAAGGGAATAACGTTTAGTGCAAGGTGAAGCCAGCAAAGTCCGATCAAGGCTAGTCCGAGGGTCACCAATGAGGTAGATAGTAGTTCAGCACTGCTCTCTGGTTGTGGTAGGATGATTCAGTTGCCTGATAGCAGCTGGGAAGAAACTGTCCCTGAATCTGGAGGTGTGCATTTTCACTCTTCTGTACCTTTTGCGAGAGGGGAGAAGAGGGAGTGGCCGGGGTGTGACTTGTCCTTGAAGATGCTGCTGGTCTTGCCGAGGCAGCGCGAGGTGTAAGTGTGCGGAGGTACTTCTCTGCATCGCCAGGTTTTTTGGTGGTCTTGTGGCCAATGTACATGGCACTGGAATATAATGTAAGAGACTGTGACTGCTTATTCTACAACGTCAGTTGTAATGCTGTGAAAACTGTGAAGTTCACTAAAAATAACAATGTTTGACGTTATGTCACGGACTCAAATCATGGCACCACCAACATGCTGTTTTTTATTGGATACTTATTAACAGTAAAACTGCCTGCAAAATTGATCAAGGGGGTTTTTTACATTTTGTTTTGGTAAAACTGTGATTTAAAACTGGTAAAAATAAATGCATTTATAAAAATAAGATTTTTGTAGGCCGATTTACGAGCCTTCATTCTGCACCAGACTCCTCTACAAACATCAATCATGAAAGCAAATACGTTTTTACATTGAGATGGAAGGCAATTATGACAAGATAAACCCAGAGAATCTTTGGTTGCTCTCAATAAGAGCCTGCTTTGTCCTATATTCATCACACCATCATTATTCACTCGATTCAAGGTTGCCTGGTCCATTAGTTGCTAGGCAACTGCTGATTCAGCACCCAGTTTACTATTCCCCTCCACAAAACGGAATAAATTCCCATACTGTATGTTCTATGCTTGTTCCACATTCTTTCTCTCCACCCTGTGAGCTTCATTGCCTGACACACATTTCCGATCAATATTGCTCGATTTAATTCTTAAAGCAGCAAAGGCTGAACTGAAAGGGGATTGGCGAGACATCATACAGGCACAAGGAACGGCAGATGCTGGAATCCAGAGCAAAACGCAAAGTGCTGGACTAATAGCCGGTCAGGCAGCATCTGTGGAGGGAATGGATAGGTAACACTTTGGGTTGGGATCCTTCTTCAGACTGAGTGTAGTGTATCCCTGAAGGAGTTTAGGGGACTGGGGAGCACATTTAAGAAGGAAATCAGGAGGGCAAAGAGGGGGCAAGAGTCACCTCTGACAGATAATATGAAGGAGAGTCCAAAGAAATGTTACAAGAACATTAAGGGGGAAAAAAAAGCAACTAGAGATAGAATTGGATCCCTCAGCAACCAAAATAGTCATCTATGTGAGGAGCCACAGGAGATGAACAAGGTCTTCAATGAGTATTTATCCTTTATTTTTACTGTAATGAAATAAATGAAGACTAGGCAACTGATAATGGAGATGGCTTGAGGACAGACAGTCCATATTATGGTCAAAGAGATGCTGGTTGTCCTTAGGCAGTACAAAGGTAGAAAAATCTCCCGGGGCTGATCAGATTTATCCGAGGACACTGTTGGAAACTAGAGAAGAAAATGTGGGCACCCTGTCTTAGATATGTGGGTCATCATCAGACGTGGGTGAGGTGCCGGATGACTAGAGGGTGGCTAATGTTGTGTTTCTAATTACAGGCGAGTGCAAGGAAAAGCCCTGGAACAATAGACCACTTGAGCTAAACGTCATGGTCGGTGCTGGAGAGGATTCTGAGGGATTTGGATAGACAGAGGCAGCTGAGGAATAGTCAACGTGGTTTTGTATGTGGGCAATCTTGTCTCACGAATTTTATTGAGATTTTGGAAGAAGTAGACAAGAAGGCTACTGCTTCAAGCTGCCTGGGTTTCAGCACCTAAGTTACACCTAAGGTTGAACGAGTTAGGTCTATATTCTTTGGAGAGCAGAAGGTTAAGGGGGGACTCGATAGAGGTCTTTAAAATTATGAGAGGGATAGACAGAGTTGACGTGGATAAGCTTTTTCCATTGAGAGTAGGGAAGCTTCAAACAAGAGGACATGATTTGAGAATTAAGGGACAAAAGTTTAGGGGTAACATGAGGGGGAACTTCTTTACTCAGAGAGTGGTAGCTGTGTGGAATGAGCTTCCAGTGGAAGTGGTGGAGGCAGGTTTGATTTTATAATTTAAAAATAAATTGGATAAGTATATGGACGGGAAAGGAATGGAGGGTACACAAAAATGCTGGAGAAACACAGCGGGTGCAGCAGCATCTATGGAGCGAAGGAAATAGGCAACGTTTCGGGCCGAAACCCTTCTTCAGAATAAAGGAATGGAGGGTTATAGTCCAGGTAGATGGGACTAGGTGAGAGTAAGTGTTCGGCACGGACTAGAAGGGCCGAGATGGCCTGTTTCTGTGCTGTAATTGTTATATGGTTATACGGTTATATGATGCAAGGCCTTCGACAAGGTTCCGTGTGGTTGGTTGCTCTGGAAGGTAAGATCATGTGGCATCCAGGTAGAGCTTTTTAGTCTTTAGACTTCAGAAATACTGCACGGAAACAGGCCCTTCGGCCCACCAAGTCCGCGCCGACCAGGGATCAGCCCGTACACTAGCACCATCCTTCACACACCAGGGACAATTTACAATTTCACCGGAGCGAACTAACGTACAAACCTGTACGTCTTTGGAGTGTGGGAGGAAACTGGAGCACCCGAGCGGTCACAGGGAGAACGTACAAACTCCGTACAGGCAGCATTGGTGGTCACGATCTAACACGGGTCTCCGGCGCTGTAAGGCAGCAGCTCTACCGCTGATCTACCACTTGCGGACTGGATAGGAAGCAGAAGGTGGTGAGGAAGGTTGTTTTTCAGACAGGAGGCCTGTGACTCGTGGTGTGCCTCAGGGACCGGTGCTGGGCCCATTTCTGTTTGCGGTTTATATCAACGGTTTAGATGAGAATGTACAAGGTGTGAATAGTACATTTGCAGATGACACTAAAGTAGGTGGTAGACACAGAATGCTGGAGTAACTCAGCCGGGACAGGCAGCATCTCTGGAGAGAAGGAATGGGTGACGTTTCATCGTAGGCAGGAAAGTGGTTATCAGAAATTACAGCAGGATGTTGGTTAGCTGGGCAAGTTGTCTGAAAAATAACTAACAGAGTTTAATACAGATAAGTGTGATGTGTGGCCATTTTGTGCAGTCAAACCAGAGCAGGACTTTCACAATGAAAGGTAGGGCCCTTAGAAGTGTTGAATGATACATTCATGTTTCAGGTCTGCCGAAAGATTTGGTACACTAATTCTATTTTACTCTTTGCAGATCATACCTAGTCCTTAGACCATTTCCAGCATTTTCTGTTCATAAAGGAAGTCTTGTGTCTGAAATGCTTGGATAGAGTGGATGTGGAGAGGATGTTTCCACTAATGGGAGAGTCTAGGACCTCAAAATAAAAGGACGTTCCTTTAGGAAGGAGATGAGGAGGAATTTCTTTCGTCAGAGGGTGGAATTCACTGCACACAGAAGGCTGTGGAGGCCAAGTCAATGGATATTTTTAAGGCAGAGAAATGTAGATTCTTGATTAGTACGAGTGTCAGGGGTTGTGGGGAGATGGCAGGAGAATGGCGTTGAGAGGGAGAGATAGATCAGCCATGATTGAATGGTGGAGTAGACTTGATGGGCTGAAAGGCCTAATTCTGTTTCTATGACTTATGAAGGGGATCAGAGGCTTTGAGATTGGAAGCCATGAGAGCAAAATTGCCATCGGCTTTTTAGACTTTCGAGATACAGCGCGGAAATAGGCCCCTTCGGCCCACCGAGTCCACGCCGACCAGCGATCGGCCCGTACACTAGCACCATCCTACACACAAGGGACAATTTACATTCTGCTAATTCTGTTCCCATTACTTATGAAACTTAACAAGCTTGCTTTTCTGTTATCATCACTTGTAGCGAGCCGACGCATTGATCCAGCACAAGCAATTACTGCTCCCATAATTACTACTTCACTCGGTTGGTGAGTAAATACATTGCACCAAGCCATCTGCTGTTGAAACACATAAGCCATTGAGGAGTCATTGCTTACTAAAATCTTATTAAAATTTTAAATGAAATTCATGTGCGTCTTAGCTGAAAAATAGGTAATTTTTCCTTTCAGAATGAACAGTTGAGGTTTCTCCAGCAAAACAAAGGTACAAGTGTTTCCAAGAACAGAAAATGCTGGAAAGACTCAGCTGGTCAGGCAGCATCTGTGGAAAGAATCAGAGTTGACTTTTCAGCTGAAAGGCTTCCGGCCTGAAATGTCGGCTGATTTTCTTTACACAGATGCGGCCTGACCTGCTGTTTCTAGTATTTTAGTTTAGATGTTTTGTTTAGAGATACAGTGTGGAAACAGGCCCTTCAGCCCATGGAGTAGATGCTGACCATTGATCACCCAGGTGCTGCTGTCTGTAAGGAGTTTGTACATTCTCCCCGTGATCACCCGTTCCTCCGGGTGCCTCCCACATGCCAAAGACATGTAGGTTTGTAGGTTAATTGGCTTTGGTTAAAATAAATTGTAAATTATGTAGGATAGTGCTAGTGAAAAGACTAGGTTTGTATTCACTGGAGTTTAGAAGGATGAGGGAGTGGGGCTTCTTGAAAAAGTCAGCCCGCCTCCTGCCCAGCTGATTGGTGAGTATGATGTCGGGACCAGCCCCGCACAACTCCATACCCCTCCACGGTTGGAAGTGGGACCTGTCCCGCGAGGCCATACGGCTCAAGTCACCACGTTTGGTCGCGCTAGACGCACGCAATCGCATGCTGGTGGGACAGGCCCTTTAGGCAGCAACTCTACCAATGAGCCACTGTGTCAACCTGCTGAGTGTGTCCAGCATTTTCAAGAATGCATAGTTTCTTCATTGTAACTGTATTGTTTGCTTAGTTTAGTATAGTTTAGTTTAGTTTAGAGATACAGCGTGGAAACAGGCCCTTCGGCCCACCGGGTCCGTGCCGAACAGCTAATCTACCGCTACGCCACCATGTTTGCGGGGAACATTAGCACCTGATCGTTGGCTTTTTATGCTGTGAATAAGTGAATGAATAAGTTTATTGGCCAAGTATTCACATACAAGGAATTTCCTTTGGTGCTCCGCCGGCGAATTCGGCACAATTTCAGCAGGCATACGAGTGGAGAAGAGGAGAGAGCTCCTCAGCAGCGACACAAAATTGGAAAATGACCCCTTTCACAGTCTTTTCATCAAAATCCCTCCCTTTGTACTACTTTTACAGGCAAAGCTAATTTAAAATAAGCATCATTAGTTCTTTGGGCCAAATGACATTAGCTCCATCCATCTGCACAGTTCCTCTTACGATCTCATTAATTAAATCACAGCTGCACCCGTCTCCCGGATTAATTCGAAAGTTAGCTCACCGGACATTCAGAAAAATAACAAAATGCAATCCTGTGTCCAAAATTAATTTTGCTAATTTCATTTATTGTGTATTTTATGACAAAGCAGGAGGGCAGCACGATGGATACATTACTGGACTAATGATTCCGCATCTAATTCACATCCCAACACAACAGCTGGGAAATGTGAATCCGAATGATCACATGAATCCAAAATTAAAGGAAGTCTTGTGTCAGAAAGGTAACCATGAAACAACGAGGTTTTTCCACATGTGTCCTTCAGAGATCTTTGTGACATCTCATTGAATCTTACCGAATAGCGCAAGGCTTGGATAGAGTGGATGTGGAGAGGATGTTTCCACTAGTGGGAGAGTCTAGGACCAGGGGTCATAGTTTCAGACTTAAAGGATGTTCCTTTAGGAAGGAGATAAGGAGGAATTTCTTTAGTCAGAGGGTGGTGAATCTGTGGAATTCATTGCCGAAGAAGGCCACAAGTCAGTGGATATTTTTCAGGTGGAGATAGATAGATTCTTGATTAGTACGGGTGTCAGGGGTTATGGGGAGAAGGCAGGAGAATGGGGTTAGGAAGGAGAGATAGATCAGCCATGATTGAATGGCGGAGTAGACTTGATGGGCCGAATGGTCTAATTCTGCTCCTATCATTTATGAACCTATGGACATCTCTAGCCACAGGCGAGATCCCGGAGGACTGGAGAGCTGCAAAAGTTGTTCCTGTGTTTAGGAAGGGAAGTATTGATAATCCAAATAATTATAGGCTGGTGAGTCTCACGTCAATGGTGGGTTAGCTATTGAAGAGGATTCTTCAATATGAGGTATACTCCCAATTGGGAATGGGATCATTAAGAATAGGCAGCATCGCTTTATGTGCAAAATGCTGGGGTAACTCAGCGGGACAAGCAGCATCTCCGGAGAGAAGGAATGGGAGACCCTTCTCCAGACTCGACCCGAAACGTCACCCATTCCTTCTCTCCAGAGATGCTGCTGGCCCCGCTGAGTTACTCCAGCATTTTGTGTCGATCTTTGGTGTAAACCAGCAATCCTTCTTAGATCCTTTAGCTGCCTTGGGGCTGCTCGGTGGCGCAGCGGTAGAGTTGCTGCCTTACAGCGCCAGAGACCCGGGTTCGATCCTGACCACGGGTGCTTGTCTGTACGGAATTTGTACATCCTGCCCGTGACCTGCGTGGGTTTTTTCCGAGTGTTTCGGTTTCCTCACACACTTCAAAGACGTGCAGGCTTGCAGGTTAATTGGCTTTGTTAAAATTGTAAATTGGCCCTCGTGTGTGTGGGGATCGCTGGTCAGCGCGGACCCGGTGGGCGAAGGGCCTGTTTCCGCACTGTATCTCTAAACTAAACCAAACATGGCATGCCTTACAATCTTTAGTTTTGTTTAGTTTAGAGATACAGCGCGGAAACAGGCCCTTCGGCCCGCGCCGACTAGCGATCCCCGCACACTAACACTACCCGACACACATTAGGGACAATTTACAATCATACCAGGCCAATTAACCTACGAACCTGTACGTCTTTGGAGTGTGGGAGGAAACTGGAGATCCCGTAGAAAACCCACGCAGGTCATGGGGAGAACGTGCAAACTCCATACAGACAGCAGCCGTAGTCAGGATCGAACCCGGGTCTCTGAGGCAGCAACTCTACCGGCCCAGAAACTCTTGCAGAGTGGCTTGTTTCTATGCATTCTGTACTTAAATCAGGCAGTGTGCTTATGTGTGGCAATAATCTTACTGATCTGTAGGCAGAAAAAAAAAAATGTTTCACTGTACCTTGGTACACGTGACAATAAAATTGAAATGGCAGATAGTATAATCTCTTATCGGGTCTGGTTTACATTTGACTCCTGATCATTAATGTAATGAACCTCAACTGTGTGAAAACACACACCACCAGATTCGGGGTCAGTTTCTTCTCAGCTGTTATCAGGCAACTGAATCATCCTACCACAACCAGAGAGCAGTCCTGAACAACTATCTACCTCTTTGATGACCCTCGGACTATCCTTGATCGGACTTTGCTGGCTTTATCTTGCACTAAACGTTATTCTATTGTCATGCACTGTAAATGGCTCGGATGTAATCACGTATTGTCTTAAGCTCACTGGCGCGCAACTAAAAGCCTTTCACTGTACCTCGGAACACGTGGCAATAGAAAGATAGAAACATAGACAATAGGTGCAGGAGTAGGCCATTCGGCCCTTCGAGTCAGCACCGCCATTCAATATGATCATGGCTGATCATCCAAAATCAGTACCCCGTTCCTGCTTTCTCCCCATATCCATTGATTCTGTTAGCCCTAAGAGCTGAATCTAACTCTCTCTTGAAAACATCCAGTGAATTGGCCTCCACTGCCTTCTGTGGCAGAGAATTCCAAGACAATAAACTGAACATAACTCAACTGCCCCGTGAGAGAGGGGTCACACCAAGCAGTTCAGGGACAGGTTAGGAAGGGACAATATATGCTGCCCTGGCCAGTACAGATCACATCCTGTGAATGAACAAAACGGAATAATTCTCTGTTACCTTGTTCCATAAAGCACTCCTCTGGCAGCAGAAGGAGAATCCAAGGCCTCTGTTGGTTTGGGCATCTTTTCCTTGTTCATTTGCTGCAGTATCGAGTTCAATTCACTAATGACATTTGCCTTTGCATCAGTCACCGCAGGGACTTTCACATCGGGCCCATCTCCCCAGAGCTTGGAGGTCCTCTGCTGTGGGGATTTAAGTGCTTCAGATGGGACAACCCCAGGAGGAGGTGGTGGTGCAGGAGGTGGCATGAACAGGCCGTCGAAGTTCTCCTCTATCAAAGCATCCTTGTAGATGGCGTTGTTTTTGTTGATAATGGGCTTGACTTTGGGCTTGGGGGGTACAGGGGGCTTGTCAATCAGGAACGTCTGGCCATCCGCGTAGACCGTGCAGGTGTCGAGGTTGTCCCCAGCCTCCGAGGAGAGGGTGGAGATGCTGGAGACGGTGGAGATGGTGCTGGTGGTCTCCAGGTGGTGGTCGCTGTTGCTGCGGCTGTCCACCTCGATGCCCGAATCGACCACGCTGTCGGCGGCCTCTCGCCGGCCGGGTGGACAGCCGGCGGGAAGAGGAGGGTCGGGAGGCCCAGGGGTCTTCAGGGGAGCTGGAGAGGAGGTGGTCCCACCACCCACGCCAACAATGCCACTAACACCACCTTCCTTCCTGACCTGCAGGGGGGCCGCAGCCTTGTTCTGCCTCAGCAGGTCGGACAGGGAGGGGGCGGCCGGAGGGTCCTCGGTGCTCTCGAAGCTGTTGGCGAACTCCAAGGGCGGGGGCAGGGGCTCGGTGAAGAGGAAGATGTCTTCCTCCACGTCTATGGAAGCCAGCAGCGGCGGAGGGATGCGGAAGGGCAAGACTCCGGCGTCTTCCACCGAGCTGACGGTGATGATGGTCTTGGCGATGGCGGGGGGCTTCCTGCCGTCAGCGGGGATCTCCGAGGCTCTCTGTTGACCCGAGTCGACCGTGTTGGGCGAGGCCTGGTTGCCCGCCGGTTCTCCCACGCTCCGGCCGCCGTCCGCCTCCGAGCCCGGCTCTGGGTGAACCATCAGCAGCCCCGCCGCCTCCTCATCCTCCTCCTCCTCCTTCTTCTTCTTCTTCTTCATCATCGTCATCATCTTCATCTTCTCGTCCTCTTCCACCTTGCCTCCACCTTGGGCTTCTGCCTCCGCCTTGCGATGGTTCTCCTTCCCCGGCCCGGCCAGGGCGGACAATGATGATGATGATGAAGAAGCAGAAGGGGAGGAGGGAGGAGGTGCTGGTGGCGGTGGGTTGGCTTTGACCGCGGCCAGGCATGTCTCCGCCGCGTTGGCCCTGGTCTTGGTGTCGATGTACAAGGGTTTGGCCATCTCGCTCCTGCCCTGCTCGGCTTTGCCAGAGTTCTGGGTGGTGGGTTGGTCTTTGGCCGCCCTGCCCCTGGCCGCCAGCGCTATGGCCAGCGGGGCATTACAGTCCAACAGCTTGCCCGTCACTGGATGGACGTAACTCCCACCGCTACTGTTGTTGGAGATGTTGGGCGCGCCGTGAGCTTTGGCGATGGCGGTGGTGGTGGTGGCCGACCTGCCATTGCACTCGATGTCCTCCTTTTTGGAGGCGACGTTCAAGATCCTGGCGCTGAAGCCGTGGCTTCGCAGGGTCCCGCTGGCAACTCCGCTGGCTTTGGACAAGGGGACCATGAGGTGACTGTAGCGCTCCTCGCTGCCGAACATGACACCCTCGTCGATGGACTTGGAGTGCCTGAGGCGGGCGCTGGGCACCAGGACCACGTCCTCGTCGCCCAGGTCGGTGGAGAGGAAGGCGGGCGAGTGGCGCTTGGCCTCGATCCTCTTCTCCCGGTCCCTCACCGCCCCGGCGATGGCCGCCGCGAACGGGTTGCCGAAGCCGTCGTCGGGCCGGAGGCGGTCGGTACCCTGGGTCTCGATCTCCATGCTGCTCCCCTGGCTGCTCTTGCCGCTGCTGCTGGTCGACGGCTCCTTGACGATGATGGTGGGGATGGGGATGGAGCACGTCTTCTCCGGGCTGTCCTCCACTTTGGACTGCTTCACCAGCTGGCCTTTCCGTCGGGCCGGCTTGGCGGGGACATACACCGCCTTGTTGCCGGCGTTGCCGACGTCCGAGTAAGGATTCTCGGGCATGTTTCCCCTCCTGCTCCTCATAGTCTGGTGCGAGGTGTTTGGCTTGTACTGGTCTTCCGAGTCCACGGAATACTGTAGGGAATCTTGTCGGAAATACATTGCCTTCTTCTGCCGCTCCGAAATAATCCCCCCCGTGCTCTCCGGTCTGTTCGAGTTGTGGCTTCTCAACCCAGAGTTATGATTGAAGCCAGCTTTTATTGTTCCATAACTCCTTGGCGCGGTTGGCTTGGGCGTGTTATAAGGTGGCGAAGGAGGGGAGACTGATGGCGGAGGTGGGATATCTTCAGCAGTGTCGGGCATGGACAAACTCCTGGTAAATTTCAGTAACGGAGGAGCTAAAAATTGTTTCTCTTCTTCTAACATACCTGCGCACACACATACACACACACACATGGAGAGAGGCCACAGTAAGAACAATTTGTTAGGCGGGAACTTCAGTCCTTACATACTGACGCAAATTGCTGGAGTAACTCGGTGGGTCATAAGGTCATAAGTGATGGGAGCAGAATTAGGCCATTCAGCCCATCAAGTCTACGCCATTCAATCATATCCCTCCTTAACCCCATTCCCCTGCCTGCTCCC
The DNA here is from genome assembly GCF_010909765.2 of Amblyraja radiata. Classification (NCBI taxonomy): domain Eukaryota; kingdom Metazoa; phylum Chordata; class Chondrichthyes; order Rajiformes; family Rajidae; genus Amblyraja; species Amblyraja radiata. The sequence continues at coordinate 7,287,279 of NC_045975.1, forward strand.
CATAGACCCTGACACCTGTACTAATCAAGAATCTATCTATCACTGCCTTAAAAAGATCAATTGGCTTGGCCTTCGCAGCCTTCTGTGGCAAAGCCCGTGGGTCATGTAGCGCATCTTAGTAGAACATGGTTCATCGGTGAGACCTTGCATGGATTGGCAACCGTATCAACGCACACTTGTGTTCGGTCCACCAAGGCATACTGGGTTTCCCGGTTGCTAACTATTTTAGCTCCCCTTCCCATTCCCTTATTAATCTTTCTGTCCTGAATCTCCTCCATTGCTAGATGAGGCCGCACATAAACTGGAAGAACTGCGCCTCATATTATTTCCTTCGCTCCATAGATGCTGCTGCACCCGCTGAGTTTCTCCAGCACTTTTGTCTACCTCATATTCAGCTTGGGTAGCTTACAACCCAATGATATGAACACTGAAGTCTCCAATATTAGGTAACCTCTAACTGCCCCTTCCCCTATATCCCTCACACCCCCTTTCTCCCCCCCCCCCCCCCACTGGACTTGCACCAATTTCTCCCCTCATCCCCTTCACAATTTAGAACTCTTCAATTCATCAACCTCGCACCTTCAACTTTAATCTCTTGCCTCTGTTCCAACCATCTTATCAAAAACACCCCTCGCCCAAAGTGTCCACACTTTGAGCTGCCTTGCCTCTTTCCCAGCTGTCTTCCCCTCCCCCACCGGTACAATCAGTCTGAAGAAGGGTCCCAGCCCAAAACGCCACCTACCCATGTTCTCCAGAGGTGCTGCCTGACCCGTTGAGTGACTCCAGCACTTTGTGTCCTTTTACGGATAGACGATGTTCTGGCTCGGGACCATTCTGGGTCCCGACCTAAACATCAACTACCCATGTTCTTCAGTGATGCTGCCTGACCCGCTGAGCTACTCCAACACTCGGTGTCTTTTTTGTTGTTGTAAACCAGCATCTGCAGTTCCTTGTCCCTGATGCACTGTATTGGACCACGTGGCAAACAATATTTCAAATAGCGACAATATGTGAACCTTTAGTGCCGTGCCTATTGAGTTGGTGCTCCGTAATCTTGGCGTTCGTTCCAGACACCGAAATCCAAAGGAGGGGTTAGGATACAAAGATTAGGGTCATTATTCCATCCGCTGATATATGAAGTTGTACCATACTGTTTCACCAAGCCTAGTCATTTACATTGGAAACTCAGGTAATGTCGGGTAATGAAGAGACTATCTTGAACATTGAAATCATCAGAGGATTGATATTCTTAACGTTCACGATCTTTGTCCATAGCACATCATTTTATTATATATAAAATGTTCTTTGGACAAAGATCGTCCAAAAGTGTGTGTATATATATATACACACACACACACACACATTATATATATATATATATATATATACACTACGTACCATGGATATAGATAGGAAAGATAGAGAGTCATTTCCGCATGCTCAAAATATCAAATACTAGAGAGCATAAGTTTAAGGTGACGGGGAAAGTTGTAAGGAGATAAAGAGAAGGCAAGTTATCAATGCTTTCTAAGTACTTATCGCAAAAGAACTTGCCTTGCAAATCTACTTACATGCCTCTTAAAACTTGCTACCATATCTCCTTCCAACACCTCCCCAGGTGGTGGGTGGAAGGAGATATGGTAGCAAGTTTTAGGAGGCATTCAGACAGACACATAAACAGGCAGGGAATAGCGGGTCTTAAGGAGGGTCTCGACCCAAAACGTCACCCATTCCTTCTCTCCAGAGACGCTGCCTGTCCCGCTGAGTTGCTCCAGCATTTACTCTCTATCTAGGGAACAGAGGGATACAGACCATGTGGAGGAGGTGGGATTAGTTCAATTGGCATCGTGATCAGCATGGACATGGTGGGCTGAAGGGCCTGTTCCTGTACTGTGTTGTACTGTTCTATATTCTCAGAACGAACAATGGAAAGTAGCACTCAGTGAATAGTGCAAATAACTCATCTGCTGGACCTGTTGCCTTCAAGAGGAAGACATCAGTCATTGATAATATGGCTCAGATGTTAATGTGCTCACTGCAATCTTCTCCCTCTCGCTGGTATTATAAAGGAGGCATTAAGGATATTTACTTTTTACAGGTTACCAATTTCATTAAAATACTGGAGCCTTGAATTGGTTCCAAGCCATTAAGCATCTACACAATGAAGCTTGTCAACAGCAGTTCCTACTCTTGTGCGGCTGGGAAAGTGAGTCATAAATCATGGCAGCCAGAAGCATTCACTAACTGATCTGCATGAGCCAGGTTGTTACACGGTGCTGACATGAATCAAAGACGCAGGATTCTTTCCTGGTTCCTGGCCCGTTGTTACAGTTTCATGTACCACCCAAGGTTCTTCCAGTTGTAGAGTGGTGCATCCCCTGATTCCCAATACCTACTCAAAGCCAGAGAACCAAATACTGTATGCTTCTTCCAAGGAAAGACCCAAGATGTTTGGAGTAACTCAGCGGGTCAAGCAGCATCACTGGATAATAGAATAAAGGGGAGGCCATTTAAGACTGAGGTGAGAAAAAGCTTTTTCACCCAGAGAGTTGTGAAGTTGTGGAATTCCCTGCCACAGAGGGCAGTGGAGGCCAAGTCACTGGATGGATTTAAGAGAGAGTTAGATAGAGCTCTAGGGGCGAGTGGAATCAAGGGATATGGGGAGAAGGCAGGCACGGGTTATTGATTGGGGACGATCAACTATGATCACAATGAATGGCGGTGCTGGTTCGAAGGGCTGAATGGCGTCCTGTTGCACCTATTTTCTATGTTTCTACGAGGAATTTGCGACAATTCGGGTCTGAACCCTTCTTCAGACATTTGGGTTCCGAACCCGAAATGTCACCCATTCCTTTTCTCCAGAGATGCTGCCTGACCCGCTGAGTTACTCCACCATTTTGAGTCTAAACCAGCATCTGCAGTTCCTTCCTACACATACTTCCTTCAAATGTAGGCAATCCATTTATTTGTCTTTATTGACCGGGACAATAAGAATCAGGAAGTCGTGACGCATCTTTATAGCATTTTGGTTGGGCCGGCATTTGGAGTATTGTGTGCAGTTCTGGTCATTCCATTACAGGAACGATGTGGAACCTTTGGGAAGAGTGCAGAAGAGGTTTACCAGAATGCTGCCTGGATCGGAGAGCGCTCCGTATAAGGAGAGGTTGGACAGACTCGGATTGTTTTCTCTGGAACACCGACCGGAGATTGAGGGGAGACCTGATAGAAGTGTATAAAATGATCACAGGCCTACATTGGGTCGGCAGTCAGAATTTTTTTCCCCAGAGTGAAAATATCAAAGGCGGGAGGGCATAACATTGAGGGCAAAAGGAGAATGATTCATTGAGTTGTGTGGGACAAGTGTTTTTACACATAGAGTGGTGGTGGTGCTTAGAATGGGCTGCCAGGGGATGTGATGGAGATATGATGGTGACATTTGAAAGGCATTTGGAAAGGCATGCAGATGTGGACAGATGTGGCTCACTTGCAGTGCATGCAGATGAGATTTGTTCCAATTTCCATTTAGGTCAAGGAAGAATGGGAGAGGAGCGGGAAGCATCGCGGGCATTACTTGGAAAGAAATCAAGTGCAACTGTACAAGCAGCTGGACACAAAATGCTGGAGTAACTCGGCGGGCCAGGCAGCATCTCTGGGGACAAGGAAGAGGTGACGTTTCGGGTCGAGACCCTTCTCCAGATCTTCACCTGTTCCTTTTCTATAGAGGCGCTGCCCAACTCACTGAATGACACCAGCATTTTGTGTCCATCTTCGGTGTAAACCAGCACCTGCAGTTCCTTCCTGCACATTGCCACAGTACAAGAAAGGCTGGCTCTGTCCTGGGGGCGGAGTTGGAGTTGGATTCATGGGAGGTTGGTCTTGCAGGGGAGAATGCTCCTCAAACTTCGGAGCATCTTGGACAATATAGCTCACCCCCTCCATGACCACACTGGTCAGTCTGAGGAGCACCTTCAGCAACAGACTGGTTCCACCAAGATGCAGTGCATAACGCCACAGGAGATCCATTTTCCCTGTGGCTATCAAACTGTACAACTCCTCCCCCTTCTGTTCCCCTCTCCCCCGCCCCCCCCCTCCTCATTTTCCACTTCTTTTCAATTCTTTCCATTCAACGCTTTAATTTCATGTTTCATGGGTATCATGTGTTTTTATGACTGGCAGATCAATTGCCCTCCTGGGATATATACAGTTCTATCATGCCGTATCGTACAATAAATTATTTGAGATTTGATACACAGCTTTTAAACATGACATATAAACCAAATGCAACATTTGACGTTGGCAGGTAATTAAGGTTCGAATTCGCACGAGCTAAACCTTGGCCGTATTACCTATGGATTTCTGTCTCCGCATCGTTCCACGTGGGATCTCTAGGTAGGAGCTGTTATGGCTCCCCGGGACTGTAGGGGGCATGACAGCGATACCTTGCCGGTCGTAGATTGACTGAAAATAGAAAAGGAAAGTTAACTTCAATGCTGATGGGCAGAGTGGCGCAGCGGTAGAGTCGCTGCCTTACAGCGCTTGCAGCGCCGGAGTCCCGGGTTCAATCCCGACCTTGTCTGTACGGAGTTTGTTCGTTCTCCCCGTGACCGCGTGGGTTTTCTCCGAGATCTTCGGTTTCCTCCCACACTACAAAGGCGTACAGGTTTGTAGGTTAATTGGCTTGGTGTATGTGTAAACTGTCCCTAGTGAGTGTAGGGCAGTGTTAATGTGCAGGGATCGCTGGTTGGTGCGGGCTCGGTGGGCCGAAGGGCCTGTTTCCGTGATATATCTCTAGACTAAGCCAAGCACAGATCTCGTGGCATGCTGTAAACAAACGGCTAGAGGAACTCTGCGAGATGACGCCTGTCCATTTCCCTCCACAGATGCTGCCTGACCCACTGAGTTCCTCCAGTATATAGACACGAAATGCTGGAGTAGCTCAGCGGCTCAGGCAGCATCTCTGGAGAAAAATAATTGGTGATGTTTCGGGACATAGAAACATAGAAAATAGGTGCAGGAGGAGGCCATTCGGCCCTTCGAGCCAGCACCGCCATTCATTGTGATCATGGCTGATCGTCCCCAATCAATAACTCGTGCCTGCCTTCTCCCCATATCCCTTGACTCCACTAGCCCCTAGAGCTCTATCTAACTTTCTCTTAAATCCATCCAGTGATTTGGCCTCCACTGCCCTCTGTGGCAGGGAATTCCACAAATTCACAACTCTCTGGGTGAAAAAGTTTTTACTCACCTCAGTCCTAAATGGCCTCCCCTTTATTCTAAGACTGCGGCCCCTGGTTCTGGACTCGCCCAACATTGGGAACATATTTCCTGCATCTAGCTTGTCCAGTCCTTTTATAATTCTATATGTTTCTATAAGATCCCCCTCATCCTTCTAAACTCCAGTGAATACAAGCCTAGTCTTTTCAATCTTCCAGTGTTGCATTCTCTGAAATGTCAATGGTTGCAACATACGTTTGGGAAATGAGAGGGTGGACAGAGTGAGGCTGTTTCAGTTTCTTAAGGGGTGAGGTTTAGTTTAGAAACAGCATTAAAACAGGCCCTACAGTCAACGTTGATCATCCATCATCTGTTCACAGTAGTTCTTCATCATCCAACTTTCTCAACCGCTGCCTACACATTAGGGGCAATTTTACAGAGGCTAATTAACCTACAAAAGCCAGCACATCGTTTGGATGTGGAAGGAAACCAGACCCCATGGTCACAGGGAGAATGTGCAAACTCCACACAGACAGCCTCCGAGATTACAGAATCTACAAACCTGCACGTCTGGAATATGGGAGGAAACCGGAGTGCCTGAAGAAAATCCACGCAGTTCACAGGGATGTGGGACTGTGAGGCACACAGCTCTGTCAGCTGTCTGTGTGGAGTTTGCACCTTCTTCCTGTGACCACACGGGTATCCCCTGCCTGGTCCAGTTTCCTCCCACATTTTAAAGTCGCCAGGGTTGCTGTTTAATTGACTACTGTAAACTACCCCAGGAGGGTAAGTGTGTTGGGGGGGGGACTGGATGGATAATAGTTTACAGGAAGGAAATACGGGCATCGAGGCCACGCTTAGATTTGATGGGCTAGAATGGTGACTGGTGTCAGATGGGAACATGGGTTTCGTTGTGGAAGTAAACTAAACGCACACCTCCAGATTCAGGGACAGTTTCTTCCCAGCTGTTATTGGGTAACTGAATCATCCTACCACAACTAGAGAGCAGTCCTGAACTACTATCTACAATCAAAGTTGATCCCCGGACTATCTTTGATCGGACTTTGCTGGCTTTACCTTGCACGAAACGTTATTCCCTTATCATGTATCTATACACCGCAAATGGCTCGATTATAATCACGTACTATCTCTCCGCTGACTGGATCATAAGATCATAAGTAATAGGAGCAGAATTAGGCCATTCGGCCCATCAAGTCTACTCCGCCATTCAATCATGGCTGATCCATCTCCCCCTCCTAACCCCATTCTCCTGCCTTCTCCCCATAACCTCTGACCCCCATATAGCGCGCAACAAAAGCTTTTCACTGTACCTCGGTACACGTGACAATAAACTAAACTGAGAACGAAACTGGAATTATCCAGGAGGGTGATTGTGTTGGGGGGTGGGGGGGTTGATGGACAATAGTTTATAGGAAGATAAAGCGTGCATTGAGACCATGCTCAGATTGGGTGGGCTGGAGTGGTGTCTGGTGTTATATGAGAACGTGGATTTCATTGTGGAAGTAAACTGCAGGTAGCACAAAGCGAAGAGTTACTCACGTTTGCATCTGCTGTGGTAGGAAAGCACCTACTGGAAGGCCGCTGTTTGATCGTTGCGACGCGCGAGTCGACCGTTGCATTCTCCGCAGCCCGTGACTGTTTGGGATTCGACACGATTTCATCCAGCTTGTCTGTGAAAGACGGAACACAGCTCAGTTACTGCCTGTGGTGTTCCCCATGAGAAATGGAAGAGAATACTTCCTGCAATACTGCCTGGGCTAGAGGGTTTCAGCTACTTGGAGAAAGGTTGCATAGACTTGTGTTGAAACACAGTAGGAGGTTGTTCAGCCCATCGAGTCTATTCTGGCCCTTAATGTAATCCCACGCCTCCACTTATTTCCGGTTTGTAAGTGATCCATTACAAAGACTGGAGTGAACCATAAGTCTTTTATTAAGATCATACACAGTCTAGAGAAGGATACACACAGCTGTGCTCATCACATCAGCTTACATACTAACTGCTGCAGCAGAACCACAGGCTGTCAAAAGGCCCAGTAATTTATTCCTTCAGAAATGCCCAGTTTAGTTTAGTTTAGAGATACAGCATGGAAACAGGCCCTTCGGCCCACCCAGTCCATGCCCACCATCGATCATCCATTCACACTAGTTCTATGTTATCCCACTTTCCCATCCACACTCCAAACACACTTGGAGCAGTTAATGTGTTTGGTATAAGTGTCCATTTTAACCCTGGAATGTCGGAACTTCAGGGGAGACTTGAGGGGAGTACATGAAATTATGAGAGGCATAGATTGGGTAGACAGTCAGGATCTTTTTGCCCAGGGTGGAAGTGTCCAACACTAGAGGGCATAGCTATAAGATGAGAGGGGGAAAGTTTAAAGGAGATGCGCGGGAGGGGGGCAAGTTTATTTCCACAGAGAGTGGTGGGAGTCCGGAACGCGCTGCCAGGCATGGCGGTGGAGGCAGATACGATAGGGGTGGCGGTGCGTTTGGGTCATGTGAAAGGACAAATGGCGATCCTAAAACACTAAAATAAGGTTTAGTTTCATTTTTTTAAAATTAGTTTTCTCCCACATCTCAAAATCACGGGGGCTGTTGTTTAACTGACTAGTGTAAATTACCACAGGAGTGAAAGTGGGTGGGGGGGGGGGAGTTGATGGATAATAGTTCAGTTTAGTTCAGAGGTTCAGCGCGGAAACAGGCCCGTCGGCCCACCGAGCCTGCACCGACCAGCGATCCCCGCACATTAACACGATCCGACACACACCAGGGAGAATTTACACCGATACCAAGCCAATTTACCCACGTCTTTGGGGCGTGGGAGGCAACCAGAGATCCCGGAGAAAACCCACATGGTCGCGGGGGAGAACGTACAAACTCTGCACAGACAAGCACCCGCAGTCGGGATCGAACCCGGGTCTCTGGCGCTGTAAGGCAGCGACTCTACCCCGCTGCGCCAATATTTAACAATTTAACAATAGGCATATGGACGGGCACAGAATAGAGGGATGTGGATCGTGTACTGGTAGCTGGGATCAGTTTAACTTGGCATCATGTTCAGCACAGACATTGTGGGCCGAAGGGCCTGTTCCTGTGCTGTACTATGTTCCATACAAATAGCACAGACGACATTTCCATGCACATGACTAAACTGCAAATACTGCACAGTCATTAAGCCACATTACTGTTGCACAAAGCAGCATGCATCCTTTATTCACGCATGCATCGATTTGTTTACTTAGTGTTGTTTGAAACGCAGTCCTTCTCTTCAAACCCTCTAAATGAGATGGATCAAGATCTATGGGAGTAAGGAGAAGAAAAGGAAGGATTCAGTGAAGAGGTAGATAATATTAAACAATAAATTCATCATTTAATCACAGCACAGTTTAAAGACATTATAACCTCAAGATGCTTTTATACTTTATGTTCATAAGTCACAGGAGCAGAATTATGCCCCTGTCCCACTTAGGAAACCTGAACGGAAACCTCTGGAGACTTTGCGCCCCGCCCAAGGTTTCCGTGCGGTTCCCGGAGGTTGCAGGTGGTTGCCGGAGGTTGCAGGTAGTGTAAGCAGGTAGGGAGACTGACAAAAACCTCCGGGAACCGCACGGAGACCTTGGGTGGGAAGCAAAGTCTCCAGAGATTTCCGTTCATGTTTCCTAAGTGGGACAGGGGCATTAGGCCATTCAACCGATCAAGTCTACTCCGCCATTCAATCATGGCTAATCAATCTACCCCTTCAACTCCATTCTCCTGCCTTCTTCTCGTAACTACTGACACCCTGACTCAGTCATTGAGGAGTCATCGTGAAAATTGAAGACACCGTTAGTTAAGGGAATGTGATCACGTCTGAACAAGTAGAGTTTATACCGAAGATAGACCCAAAATGCTGGAGAAACTCAGCGGGTCAGGCAGCATCTTTGGAGAGAAGGAAGGGGTGGCGTTTTGGGTCGAGACCCTCCTTAAGACCCTTCTTGACCCGAAATGTCACCCATTCTTTCTCTCCAGAAATGCTGCCTGTCCCGTTGAGTTACTCCGGCATTTTGAGTCTACCTTCGGTGTAAACCAGCATCTGTAGTTCCTTCCCACATAAGCAGAGTTTATATTCATGGATCTTCAAAACTGAAGACGATGGCATGTCTGGAGAATTTCAGCTCTGTTGAGTATGCTGGGCTGATTCTCAAGCAGAAGCATTTGAGGGGAAATTTAATTGAGATGCACATAATTATGAGACGTGTATAAAATCACGAGAGGAATAGATCGGGTAGACGCAAAGAGTCTCTTGCCCAGGGTAGGTGAACCGAGGACCAGAGGACATAGGTTTAAGGTGACGGGGAAAAGATGTAGTAGGAATCTGAGGGGTAACTTTTTCACACAAAGGCTGGTGGGGATATGGAACGAGCTGCCAGAGGAGGTAGTTGAGGCAGGGACTATCCCAATGTTTAAGAAACAGACAAGTACATGGGTAGGACAGGTTTGGAGGGATATGGGCCAAACGCGGGCAGGTGGGTCTAGTGTAGCTGGGACATGTGTGGGCAAGTTGGGCCGAAGGGCCTGTTTCCACACTGCATCACTCTCTGCCTCTCCGCCTCCACATGAAGATGACAGAAAGGATATATTGGTGTGGTGAGAAAAATTAAGCAGTAGCCCCCGCTTTTGTCAGAGTAAATTTCACGACCAATCTGCTGAGGTAGACCAGTCATTTTACATTAATTACACCATTCAAGTTCCATGCATTCAGCAAGAGACCAAAGGATCAGATTAATTGATTTAAAAAAATCATTTCATCTTTGAACAAGTGAAACCATTTTCACACAATGCAGTTATGCACAAAACAAATGACATAAGCCTCAGTCAAGGAGCAGGAGTTGTAGATTGCAAATCCCAATTACAGACATTCATCTATTCAACATGACTTGATTCACATGAAACTGTTCGGATTAGAGTATTGATCTTTCACGTCACCTTTCATTTGCATGTTTGAGTTCTTCGCCAGAGAAAATTTGATTAAAAAAACTCTGATTATCCAGCACAGTCTATGTTGGACTGGCTGATATACGTGGCTGCAGACAGTCACAATATACTGGAGTAATTCAGCAGGTCAGGCAGCATCTCTGGAGAAACGGAATGGGTGATATTTCTGGTGTAATTTATTCTGAACCTTTTTTCGTACATCCAGTTGCCTTCGCCCCCTGACTTTCAGTCTGAAGAAGGGTCTCCACCCGAAACGTCACCCATTCCTTCTCTGCAGACATGCTGCCCGACCCGCTGAGTAACTCCAGCATTTTGTGTCTACCTTCGGTGAAAACCAGCATCCGCAGTTCCTTCCTGCACAGATATACTTGGCCACTTGGATTTATATTCCATATTAAATCCCACCATATTTTAAATTCACGTTTGAAAGAAAAAAAAAAGTTACGCAATATTTAAAATTAATTTGTCAGTGAACCAGGTTAGTTTGAAGGGAGCCCAGGGATGGATTGTGGGAAGCGGGACCCCGGTGAATCATGAGGGGATACGGTGAATATTATCCAGTGAACTATATGCCAAACCATTGTAATCACCGAACAGTGGGTCAGCTTAGTTTAGCTATTTTAGTTTGGAGATACAGTGCACAAACAGGCCCGACACTAGAGGTGCTTTCCTAACACTATCCAACACGCTGGGGATCATTTACTGTTATACCAAAGCCAATTATTTGGGCCCCATATCTGAGGAAGGATGTGCTGGCTCTGGAGAGGGTCCAGAGGAGGTTTACTAGAATGATTCCAGGAATGAGGGGGTTAAGATATGATGGGCGTTTGACAGCACTGGGCCTCTAATCGCTGGAGTTTACAAGATTGAGGGGGGTCCTCATTGAAACTTAAAGAATAATGAAAGGCATAGATAGAGTGGATGTGGAAAGGATGTTTCCGCTAGTGGGAGAGTCTAGGACCTGAGGTCACAGCCTCAGAATAAGAGGACGCTCCTTTAGAAAGGAGGTGAGGAGGAACTTCTTTGGTCAGAGGGAACCCATTGCCTAAGAGGGCTGTGAGCATCATGTCAGTGGAAATGTTTAAGGTAGAGATAGACAAATTATTGATTAGACGGGTGTCGAGGGTTATGGGGGGAAGGCACGAAAATGGGATTAGGAGGCAGCGATCAGCCATGATTGAATGGTGGAGTGGACTCGATGGGCCGAATGGCCTAATTCTACTCCTATAACTTGTGAACTTGAGAATTAACTGACACACCAGCGTGTCTTTGGAGTGTGGGAGGAGACCGGGGCACCCGGAGAAAACCCACGCGGGTCACGGGGAGAAAGTGCAAACTCCGTACAGACAGTACCCGTGGTCAGATCGAACCCGGGTCTCTGGCGCTGTCGCGGGCTATCAGAGTTTTATAGCAAGGAGGGGAGAGGATGCAGTGGGGCTGACGGTAGTACTTGCAACCAACATTCGTGGTCTGGGTCTATAAGGTGACAGTCAAAAAGTTTAAATAGTTAAGTGGTCACATCTTGTTACTTTTAATAAGTAATCTGTCAAACGTGCTTTGGAGATATTCGTCGTGGTCAGGTTACATCTGTCATCAGGGGTATCTTTTGGTTTTAATTTTTTTAAAGATGCTGCATGAAAACAGACCCGTCGGCCCACCGAGTCCACGCCGACCATCGATCACCCGTTCACACTAGTTCTACGCTATCCCACGTTCGCATCCACTCCCTCCACCCGAGGGACAATTTGCAGAGGGCCAATTAACCTACAAACCCGCATGTCTTTGGGACAACGTGCGAGGAAACTGGAGCGCCCGGAGGAAAACGCATGCGGTCATGGGGAGAACTTAATGCTTCGGTTAGATTACAAAGTGTCAAATTGGACAGACTGGATCCACCTCTTCCTTTCGTCTTCCCGCCCCCGACCCGAAACGTTGCCTATTTCCTTCACCCCATAGATGCTGCCTCACCCGCTGAGTTTCTCCAGCATGTTTGCCCACCTTGGACAAACAATTGTGCAGGTTCACCAGGGGAATATGAATAATTCAGCAGAACGCTATTTTCATGACAAGCATACATTTGTTCAACTGGGAATTTTAGAAAGGCTGCTGATTAATCCTGAAGGTTCTCTAGCACGCGGATGGTGTTACACCAGAGCTCTCTGAAGTCTTGACTATAAGAAAACACGAGTGTAATTGATACCAGCAGTTTTTTGGCCTGGATGTGGAAACAACGAACGCTGAAATTATGAACGGGAATGCAAAGGATGTTATCTCTTAAATACTTGTGACTGTTCCATCGAAATCCATTAGAGTGGCAGAGCGTGGAATTCCCTCTGTGCATGGTAACTATTCACAACGTTGCCAACGGTGGCTCAGAGCTGGAAAGGATTTATAGGGCGGCATGCTTCCAAATGGGAATCACCATTGGTAGTCGCACAAATTCCAATTCCAAGCCTACACTCTCTGCAGGGAGTGGGCACTGCGCACTGATCGATCGAAAGCCAGTGCGAAATCTCACTCAGTGTATTTCAAGTCGAACTTCATCCCAGGCAAGTGACAATGTTGAATCTGGCTAGCCCCATGTGTAGGAAGGAACTGCATTGGCTGGTTGAAACCGGAGATTAGGCACAAAAAGCTGGAGCAACTCAGCGGGTCTGGCGGCATCTCCGGGGAGAAGGAGCAGGTGATGTTTCGGGTGGCGACCCTTCTTCAGGCTGAGAGTCAGGGGGAAAGCGGAAACGGGAGATATCGATGGTGATGTGGAGAGATATAGAACAAGCGAATGAAAGATAATGGGAGAAGCAGGAGGAATGGCTATCCAACAGAGCATGCGCTTGTGTTCATATACTCACCGGTCCTCTTCTTCCGTAACGTTGCTTGGAAAGCAAAAGAGAAGGAAGCAAATAGATTTTAAGGTTGGCGAAATCCTACTTTGCTCGTCATTGAAATCTCTTGCACAGTGCAGAAACCACTTGGCCAAGGAAGGCACTGGGAACGTCTCCAGTTCCAGTGCCCTGAGCTCACTCCATCTGCCCTCTGACCAAGGGGCCTGGCAGAGCCCTGATGCACTTCCATCCATTATCATTTAATGGATGGAGCTGCTCCAGACAAATTCCTGTCCGGCATTGAATTTCCATAGAATAAACTGAAGCAAAATCCCAGAACGAATAATGTCTGCAGTACTTTGTTGCCACATGTACTAAGGTACACAAAAATTCATTTTCGTATACGGTTCAGTACAAATATCACGATACATACGCACTGACATACCTCTTAGAGAAGCATTTCAGACTCAGTACAAGTGTATAGCAGTAGCACACTGAGACATTAGTTTAGCTTAGTTTAGAGATACAGCGTGGAAACAGGCCCTTCGGCCCACGGAGTCCGCGCTGACCGGCATTAACCATGCCCTATACACACTAGGGACAATTTACACTTATACCAAGCCAATTAACCTGCATACCTGAACGTCTCTGGAGTGTGGCAGGAAAACAAAGGTCTTTGAGATAACCCACGCGGTCACTGGGGCTGTAAGGGTTACAAGCACCCGTAGTTGGGATCGAACCCTAGTCCCTGGCGCCGCAAGCACTGTCGGGCAACAGCTCTACCGCTGCACCACCGTGCCGCCCATTACTATTACACTGTTGAGACCAAGTTGTGCTAATCGGACCTGACGTACAGTTACGACATTGAGTCAAACAGCTCGGAAACAGGCCTTTGGGCCCAACTTGCCCACGCCGACCAACATGCCCCATCTACACTATTCCCACCTGCCTGCGTTTGGCCTATATCCCTCTAAATCTAGCCTATCCATGTCTGATGGGTTCTTAAATGTTGTGATAGTAGCTGCCTCAACTACCTCCTCCGACAGCTCGTTCCATACACCCACCACTCTTGGTGTGAAAACGTCACCCCTCAAGTTCACATTAAATCTTTCCCCCTTCATCTTAAACCTATGTCCTCTGGTTCTCAATGCCTTTACTCTGGACAAGAGACTCTATATACGTCTACACGATCTATTCCACTCATGATTTTGTACACCTCTATACAGTCACCCCTCATCCCCCCTGCGCTCCAAGACCTAGCCTGCTCAACCTCTCCCTGTAGTTCAGTTCCTTCAGTCCTGGCAATATCCCGGTAAATCTTTTCCGAATATTTTCAAGCTTGGCAACATCTTTCCAATAACATGGCGACCATAACTAAACACAATATTCAAACATTTGGCCACACCAACGTGTTCTATTACTAGATGTACTCAGCAGTTCAAGCAGCATCTGTGGAGGCAGAGGGATGGTCTGGAGCAAAAACAAATGCTGGAAGCAACTGGCTTCAACATTGTGGGAGAATTGTTTAGTTTAGAGATACAGCATGGAATGAATGGAAAACGGGACCTTTGGCCCACCGAGTCCACATCGACTAACAATCACGCATACACTAGCTCTATCTTATTCAACTTTCACATCCTACGCACACATTAGGGGCACAAATTAACCTCGCACGCCTTTGGAACGTAGGAAGAAACCGCAGCACTCGGAGAAAATCCGTGCGGTTACAGGGAGAACGTACAAACTCCACACAGACAGCACCCGCAGTCAGGATTGAACCTGGGTCTCTGGCGCTGTGACAACAACTCTACCGCCGCCCCACAGTGCCACCTAGTGGGTGGTGAACTGGGTACTTGGACCAAAAATGCCCATTTATTGATGTGTGAAATGGCCTCTGATGCCAGGTTGAGTGTCCTCAAAACTGGTGGATTCAACGTTTTAATTTTGCGAACATCAGCAAGGCGCAGACGGAATGAAGAAAGAACGGCACCTGCCCACACCTTCCTCAGGTGTTAGATCCCTCTGCTGATTTCTTCCTGTTTTAGCTCTGTGTTCACACTCCCATGTGGAGCCACCTTGCCCGTCCAAAAATGGGAAGGTTTCAACTGCCGTGGCTCACTGCCTGCGCCATCGCAGATACCTAACGGCTGGCCATTCCCAGCAAGTGGCACAGTGGTGGGATTGCTGCCTTACAGCTCCAGGGGCCCGGGTTCGATATAGACTCGGGCTGCTTGTCTGTACGGTGTTTGTACGTTCTCCCCGTGACCTGCGTGGGTTTTCCCCAGGTTCTCTGGTTTCCTCCCACACTCCAAAGATGTACGGTTTTGTAGCTTAATTGGCTTGATATAATTGTAAATTGCCCCTAGTGTGTAGGTTAGAGTTAATGTGCGGGGATCGCTGGTCGGTGTGGACTCGGTGGGCCGAAGGGCCTGCTTCCCCGCTCTATCACTGAACTAAACTGAAGGAGTCATTCCCAGTCCTTTTCAACACTTCTCTTTTGCAAGTAAATGATCAAATTCATTTTTTAAATCGTTCAACAGCTACCAGCCTACTATATACACAATTTTCTTCAGTTCACCAGCATCCTCGTTAATTTCTGTACAAAATTACCGATCGCTGGTCGGTGTGGGCTCGGGGGGCCGAAGGGCCTGTTTCCGTGCTGTATGTCTAATCTAAACTACACTTGAGCAGAATGGTTCTTGAGAAATGTTAGATGACGCTACCCCATCTTAAAGAAGTCAAGTGGTTTTGTCACTGAATATAGACACAAAATTCTGGAATAACTCAGCAGGTCAGGTAGCATCACTGACGAAATGCAATAGGCGATGTTTCGGGTGCAGATACTCCTTCAGACTGAGAATCAGGGGAGAGGGAGACTAGAGGTGTTAAAAGGTGCAGAACAAATCAGAGCCGGCACCGATGGCCAATGAAAGGTGGAGCCCACAATGCTCCATTGTTTGCTGGTGAAGAGGTGATAACGAAGGGATACGAACAGTGAAACTAGCACGATGACGAGGGTGCGGGAGGGACAGAGTGTGAGGGAATGCATGGGTATTCTTAAGGGTATACTGAGCTGGCCACTGACTGTGAGAAGTCCACTGTTACCCGCCAGCACTCTAACAATAGCATGAATGCAACTGAGGTGGGGGGCAGCACAGTGGCGCAGCGCTAGAGCTGCTGCCTCAACAGCGCCAGAGACCCGGGTTCGATTCTGACTAAGGGTGCTTGTCTGTACGGAGTTTGTACAATGAGAACCTTTATCTCAGGGTGGAAATTCAAAGACGAGAGGGCATAGCTTCAAGGTAAGAAGGGCAAAGGTTAAAGGAGATGCATGAGGCAAGTCATATTACACAGAGTGGCGGGTTCTTGGAATGCGCTGCCAGGAGTGGGGGTGGAAGTCGATACAACAATGGCATTTAAGGGGCTTATAGAACGGCACATGGTTACGCAGGTGGGTGATGGAGTGATGTGGATCATCTACAGGGAGAGGAGATTAGTTTAACTTGGGCTCATGTCCAGCACGGACATTGTGGGTAGAATGGCCTGTTCCTGTGCTGTACTGCTCTATGTGTCGGAAGGAACTGCAGATGCTGGTTTACGCCAAAGATAGACTAATGCCCCTGTCCCACTTAGGAAACCTGAACGGAAACCTCTGGAGACTTTGCGCCCCACCCAAGGTTTCCGTGCGGTTCCCGGAGGTTCCTGGAGGTTTTTGTCAGTCTCCCTAATGGTCGAAAGTGGTCGAAAGAAGCGGAAACCACTTTCGACCATTAGGGAGACTGACAAAAACCTCCGGGAACCGCACGGAAACCTTGGGTGGGGCGCAAAGTCTCCAGAGGTTTCCGTTCAGGTTTCCTAAGTGGGACAGGGGCATTAGTCTGAAGAAAGGTCTGGCCCTGAAACGTCATCCATTCCTTCTCTCTGGAGATGCTGCCTGTCCCGCTGAGTTACTCCAGCATTGTGTGTCTGCGTTATCCCAGGGGACAGTCTATGGAGAAAACGTAACCGAATCTTAAGCTCTTCCGTTTCTGTATTGAATTCCTCTTGCATGAAACAATGATGTTCTGCTAGCTTTCCCAATGACTTGCTGTCTCTGCAGACCAATCTACCACAAAATATCCACGTTATTATTCACGCACGGATTATTCACTTTATTTCTGATTTAGTTGCCTCCTGAATTTTTTTTATATTGGGTTTTTTTTGGCCTGCTTTTACCAAAAAAATAATTCTAACGACCTGGCTCTTCATTCACAAATTGCAGTGAATCCATGGAGAGCAGCCATGTCAATGGTTAAAGACAGGGAGAACGGGTGTATTAAGGCAATGGAATTTCTCGTAATTTACTGTTAGACCAAATTTAACTACGGAGCATGTATTGGCATGTACATTATTGTGTTGGCCATTAATTTCTACCAGATCTGAACAAATGTAATGTCCCTTCATGCACAGACTCACATCAACGCATGTTTAGATTATTGAAGGCAAGTGCAATACAAATGGGTAATTTACATCAGCTTGTCTTCCACATTGAGTTAAGGGCCTGTCCCACTGTACGAGGTAATTCAAGAGTTCACCCGAGTTCTCCCCTGATTCGAGCTCGTGTAATGTACGTAGCGGGTACGTAGCGGCTCGTACCAGTAAAAAGTAACAATTCTATTTCATCACGAGTATTATTTTTACTCGTGGCCATTTTTCACAGTGTTGAAAAAACGTCACGAGTTTACCGGATTTCCCGAGTCCTTACCGTTACTCGTACGAGCCGCTACGTGACATCCAACGAGCTCCTACGTACATTACACGAGCTCGAATCAGGGGGAGAACTCGGGAGAACTCTTGAATGACCTCGTACAGTGGGACAAGCCCTTTAATATTGGCACAAAGGCAGTGGATCGAGGATAACAGGAGAGATGCGAACACCAGATCGCCTGTTCCCCAGCAGGTGGCGTAGCGGTAGAGTTGCCGCCTTACAGCGCCAGAGACCCGGGTTCCATCCCGACTACGGGCGCTGGCTGTACCTTCCCCCCGTGACCACATGGGATTTCTCCGGGTGCTCCGGGTCCCTTCCACACTCCAAAAGATGCGCAGCTTTGTAGGTTCAATAGCGCCGGTAAAGATTGTAAATTGGCCCTGGTGTGTAGGATTGGGCTGGTGTACGGGGATCGCTGGTCGGCACAAACTCGGTGGGCCGAAGGGCCTGTTTCCACACTGTATCTCCACACTAAACTAAAAATCGAAACATTCCAAAAGGCGTGCAGGTTTGTAGGTGAATTGTCCCTAGTGCGTAGAATAGAACTGGTGTACGAGCGATCGCTGGTCGGCACGGACTCGGCATGGTGGGCCGAAGGGCCTGTTTCCATGCTGTAGGAAAGTGCCGGTGGTGAAATTGGCTTTGGTGAAATGGCGTCCCTAGGTTCTGTGTCCTGAGAACTATTGCCTGAAACGTCAGTGTTGTTCTGACAATCGCGTGGTGAAGGGGTCCTGTCACCACACAAAATGGTGTAGGAGTCATGGTGAGTCATAGACTCATACAGTGTGGGAACAGACCCTACGGCCCAACATGCCCCACTTACACTAGTCCCACCTGCCTGCGTTTGGCCCATATCCCTCTAAACCTGTCCTATCCATGTACCTGTCTAACTGGTTCTTAAACATTGCGATGGTCCCTGCCTCAACTACCTCCTCTGGCAGATCGTTCCATACACCCACCACTGCCTTGCTGGGGCAGCAGTGTGCCCTCACTCACCATTTCATTGTCTATATAATTAAGGTTTGGGGATATAACTAATGGTTTGCTTTGTGCTTTGTGCAATCTTTGCACACTGACCTCTGGGCAAGATGTCCTTGAATCTGTGCAAGCTCAAAAAAAGAAGAGATGGTGTGGGTGGGGAAACCAGAGAAGACAACAAACACCAAGGGAGATATTAGACAATAGACAATAGACAATAGACAATAGGTGCAGGAGTAGGCCATTCGGCCCTTCGAGCCAGCATCGCCATTCAATGTGATCATGGCTGATCATCCCCAATCAGTACCCCGTTCCTGCCTTCTCCCCATATCCCCTGACTCCGCTATCTTTAAGAGCCCTATCTAGCTCTCTCTTGAAAGTATCCAGAGAACCTGCCTCCACCGCCCTCTGAGGCAGAGAATTCCGCAGACTCACAACTCTCTGTGTGAAGAAGTGACCAGCGATCACCCCGTACACTGGCATTATCCTACACACCAGCGATAATTTACAATTTCACCAAAGCCAATTAACCGACAAATCGGTATGTATTTGGAGTGTGGGAGGAAACTCTTGGAGTTCTAACTTCCTGGAGAAAGCCCACCCGGGAGAACGTAAAAACTCGGTAGAAATTAATTCCTATTAAGTACAGACAGCAATCACCCTGTAGTCAGGATCGAACCTGGGTCTCTGACGCTGTGAGGCAGCAACTCTACCGCTGCGCCACCGTGCCGAGTGTGAAGTCTAAATGGGATTTCCTACAACTTCCTAAGTCTCCCGCCTCAAGCCCCAGCTCTGGCCTGCTTCCGTCTGACAAGCACACGATTGAGATCGATAGCTCAATCGTTTGAACTGTGAACAGATGTTTGGGGTGAGAGCCACGTTGCTGGAGATTACTGTGCATCTCTCCAGAGGGTTGGTTGTACATCATCAAACTGTGCACTCAGGCAGAGCATTACATGTGCAGACTTCCCGCCTTGCACTGACACCTTGCTTCCAGTATTTAAAGCTAACATTGCCAGTCCCTGAATGTACTGAAGACTAGGGTGGCCACTTAGGAAACCTGAACGGAAACCTCTGGAGACTTTGCGCCCCACTCAAGGATTCCGTGCGGTTCTGGGTGGTTGCCGGAGGTTGCAGGTAGTGGAAGCAGGTAGGGAGACTGACAAAAACCTCCGGGAACCGCACGGAAACCTTGGGTGGGGCGCAAAGTCTCCAGAGGTTTCCGTTCAGGTGGGACAGGGGCATTACAGCGCCAGAGACCCGGGTTCGATCCCGACTACAGGTGCTGTCTGCACAAAGTTTGTACGTTCTCCCCGTGACCTGCGTGGGTTTTCCCCGGGTTCTCCAGGTTTCCTCCTCATACTCCAATGACATAGTTAATTAGGTTGATTAATTAACTGCATTAATTATTTTAATTAGTAGGTTAATCGTATAGCCACCATTAAAGCAGCTGTAGTCATGTGTTGATGCATATTGAACTGCAGATGCTGGTTTAAATTAAAAAAAAGACCCAAAGTGCTGGAGTAACTCAGTGGGTCAGGCAGCATATCCGGAGAACATGG